>NW_026087886.1:0-26760 GCF_022539395.1 Myiozetetes cayanensis | reverse complement strand
AAAGTTGTCCCAATGGAAGAAAACTCACGAACTTCAGCTGGTTAGGATTCTCTTTAAACAGGACCTGCAGTCAGCAACAGTTGAGACGAGAGCAGCAGCAAACTCCCCTCCAACAGGAAGAAAAAAAACCCAGGCAGTGTCTGCAGTTTACAGCAGGTCCTGAGCCCACCAGCACACCAGCCTCTCCTCCCCACCTCCTTCCAGCCACACACTAGCCCCCCCCCAACTCCTCCCCCTTCGTTGTCAAGGAGACTAATCTCTCGGCCATTACTAGACCAGACCGGTTCTTTTGTTCACAGAGCACACATGGCAGGGGGAAGGGAAAGAAAAAATTCCTTGCTAAAATCGGAACTATGACAGGGGGTTACAGGGATGGCTTCTGTTAGAAGTTGCTAGTAGCTTCTCCTGTCCCATGGAGCCAATGCCAACCAGCTCCAGGATGGGTTTCCTGTTGCTGGTCAAGGTCAAGCCAATTAGGAATGATAGTAATGCCTCTGTGATAACATATTTAAGAACAGAAAGCTGTTTCACACATGAAAATTCCAACCAGAGAAGAACAGTAAGAACATGTGAACAACAAAGTAGACACCAAGGTCAGTGCAGAAGGAGGGGGAGGAGGTTCTCCAGGTGCTAGAACTGCAGGGGTCTCCCTGCAGCCCATGGTGAAGACCATGGTGGAGCAGGCTGTCCCCCTGCAGCCCATGGAGGAACCTATGCTGGAACAGGTGGATGCATGAAGGAGGCTGTGACCCTGTGGGAGGCCCAAGATGGAGCAGGGTCCTTCAGGGGACCTGCAACCCATGGAGAGAGAAACCCACTCCAGAACAGGTTTTTCCCAGGTAGGACTTATGGTCCCTGTGGGGGCCCCATGTCAAATACAGCTCATTCATGAAGGACTGCACCCCACGGAGGAGTGACCCATGGGACAGCAGTTTCATGAAGAACTGTTGCCTGTGGGATGGACTCATGCTGCAGACGTCCATCAAGGACTGTCTCCTGTGGGAGGGACCCCACAGGAGCAGGGGAAAGACTCCTTTCCCTGAGCAGTGGTAGAAACAACAACTGATTGCAACTCCCATTCCCCGTCCCCCTGCACCGCTGGGGGGGGAAGGAGGTAGAGTTTGGAAGGAAGGAGGGGTGGGGGCAAGGTGTTTTTAAGATTATTTTGCTTCTCACTCAAAAGAGAAGGAGTAGTATAAAGAATTGATATACAATGTACAGAACCCTCAGTCTTAGGCTGTCTGTGTCACACTGTATAAACCTATCTGAGGAGTGTCTTGTCTCTCCTTTCTTACAAACTATTTTTTTTGCATGGAGAACTTTCTTTTGTCTTTTGCAGGGTGCCAAGCCAGCAGTACAGAATTAACTTTCACACTTTCTATTAACTGGTCTGTGTATGTCTTTTGTTAATGCATTCTTAAATTGATAAGAAGTTGTTTTCTTGGAGACTGTCACTCCTTGTTTCTGAGCAATGAATCTGACCTTGTCAAAAAATGTATTTTCTGGTAAATCTCAGTGGTCGTTCTTACTAGTTACACAGTCAAACCTCTTCTTCCTGCTATTGGAAGTTGGTAATTTTCAGAGTATTTGAACAAATAGTGAACTTTGACATCTTCAGGTTCTGGTGGAACTGAGGCATCGATTTGTTAAAAGATATGTTTACCATAAAATGTAGTTGCTGTAATGTAAATGTATTGTGAACATTTGCATATACTGGTACACAAGTTGGTTAACTATAAGATAGTTCATATTTAAAAAGTAGTTTCATAGTTAACATGATCAGACTTAATGAAACCTGTCTTCTTAGCTTTTGATACCTAGAAAAGCTTCCCAGAGAACAGACATTTGCATAAGTTTCTAGTGGGAAATAAATCTCTGTTACCTTTTCCACACTTTTCTTCATTACCAGTTATCAGCAAATCCTGCAAAAATGCTGTCATCTACAGCAAACTTAGAACTGAAAAAGAAGCAACATGAACTGAAACTTTTCCATGTCTAAATGGGAACTGGAAGACAAGGTTGGGGAGCAGAATGAAGCCTCCAGTATTCAGGAGGAAATGGTTGGCAACCTGTTACACCACTCAGACACACACAAGTCTATGGTTCCTCTTTGGGTCCCAATGTTAACACCCTCAACCTCAGCCAACACAGTGGGCTTGGAGTAGACATTGTGACCTTGAAGACACCTTTATGTCTTGTCTCTTTTCCTTTAAGTCTCTGGTTATTGTTGGGCAGGTGGCATGGGTCCCTACAACTTTCCTTTGTCTTCCTGAATAAGTGAAAATGTGAACTGGACAATCAGGGGAAGTGCCACTACCCCACAAAAGGGACTCCATGATATTATATACATATTACTCTCCTAAAATCTGCAGGTATTTAGACCTCAACTTCCCTCCCCCCCCCAAAAAAAAAAAAACAATAACCCCACAAAAGTTTCAGAGACTCTCAGGAAAAATTGAAAGCATCTGAAAGGACAGTTGGAAAAACACCTGGTGGTGGTCAAAACTTATAGCAAACACAAGGTCTAACACAAAAGCATCTACTGCTATCTATAGCAACCACAAGAAAAGTTCTAGTCCTTAATAGCAGTGATTAATACACATAGTTTAAGTTTGCTCACCCAACACAGGCATCCCTAGACAGAGGGGGGATGGGGGGGGGGAGGAAGGCAGGTACAACTCATCAGTCGACCCCATGTCCTAGTTAGAGTAACCGAGACCAGTTCATCACTGTGTGGGTGTAACCTAAACTGCATATTCTACACCCTTTAAGTCTTTTCCCAGGAACTGTTACCAATAGACCATTTGCAGTAGCTGCCCAGAGCACACCTGACCCCTCAGCCTATAAGCTGGGTGTTAAGAGGCCTGTGAGATAAGAGGATGTTCCTGTCCTCACATCCATGACTCACAATCACCCATTGTGGAACTCCCCGCCCTGGGGAAGGTACTGGGCATTCCTACCTGAACCTGAGTGTATATAATCTTGGGGTCTTGGGACTCCTGTTACCACTCATGGGATCCAGAGGAGGACCACCACTCTCGACCAGACTGCGACTACCACTCTCAACCAGACTGCAACCACCACTCTCAATTGGACTGCGACCATCACTCGCACTAAAAGATTCTTCCTCTCCTTTTATTTTTGAACTCAGGCAGGCCCATGTGGGGTTCAGTATGGGGGCAATGAACACCATTCTGTTCATGCCCCAGAGTGCCAGGTTATACATCTGGTCTTTTTGTTGGTTAAAATCAATTGTTCATCTGTATAATTGTATTTATTGTATTATTTTTATTAATTTGTAATTCTGATTTATAATCTCTTTTGAGTTGGGTTATTTTCTCCTGCTAGTTTGCCTTTAAACCACCACACCCAAGCAGTTCAGATGGAAGGCCTTCCTCCAATCTTTTCCCCTCTCAATCTCCTTTTTATACTTTTTTTTCTTTATGACTTTATGACTTTAGTCATAATTGCTAAATTTGGGTCTATTCTTTCTTGATGGATAAATGACACAGGTCAAAAGGGGTCACTATGTTCCCTTCCTGCAGGATGTCTACTAAGAGTGGCCATAGTGCCTTCATATCACTCCATTCTTCAGTGCATCCAGGTGCTTGATCAATGTTTTGGGAGCTTTGCAGGACATTGTGACCTTATAATATCAGGGAAGAGGTAGTAGGAGTCTCTTTTTTGTCATCTGGGAAGTAGCAACTGGTTTTCTTCTGTAATTCTATTTCTCCTTTAACTTTTAACCCTATCCATTACTCCACAGAGTTCTTGTTTGCTAGCAAACATCAAACTGTTCTAGCCAATGAGTAGGAGACCCACGAAGCCAGTAAGAGGGCCCAGAATTCAGGCAGGGGTATTGAAAGAACAGAGGGACTGTGCTAATACTTCAAATATGCAAATGCTTGTGAATCTAGAGAGTGTTGTGTGTGTGTGTTTTCACTAGTGAACTATTTCTACTAGTCAAAGAGGAGGAAGGGGACTTGGCTGTCTATGTTTATGTTTTATGTATGTCTCATATGTGGGTACTGTTGATGGCAACACTGTGTTAGTGTCATAGAATCATCATAGAATTAACTGGGTTGGAGGACATCTCAGAGATCATCAAGTCCTCTGTGTGTGTGTGTGATAAGTGCTCAGTTTAGCTACTGGTTGAATCTGCAAATGGTAAAGCAGTAGCCTGGACAGATACCCTGGGTCTCTGTGCCCACTGGGTTGGGCTCCAGCAGTTGGGCAGGAGGAGTCCTGGGCTACTGGAGGAAGTTGCCAGTCCTAGCAGTCTTTAACAGTTTGGAGAGATTACAGAGATTACATGGTGTACATGCACTTCAACTGGGCTGCTGGTTTCACTCTAAACCTGGGCTTCCCACCCTTAGGCTCATCTCTGGAGAGCCCGGTTTCAATCCCTTCCCCCTTCAAATCTAGTTTAAAGCCCTCCTGATCAGCCCTGCCAACTTACAGGCTAGAGTCCTTTTGCTCTTGCTAGATCGATGAAACCCATCTGACTCTAGCGGGCTGGGTATCATAGACTTTGCCCCATGGTCAAAAAAACCAAAATTCTACCAGTGGAACCAATCCTTTAGTCACCTATTGATAAGATGGGTCTTCCTACTCCTCTCCTCATTCATCCCTGCTACTGCAGGAACTGAGACGAACACCACCTGTGCATCTGTCGCATTAACTAATCGACTCAGGGCCTTGAAATCCTTTTTAGGATGTTTAGGATGTCTGACGCCCCCCATTGCATGGGATTTCACACCAGAACAAGTATTCAACCGTAACAAACTGACACGTCATTTAATGCATGGGTGTCTTGCCTACTCTGACCAAAACCCACAACTTCTCGCCCTATATTGGGGTCTGGCCTGTGCTTATGTCATAGTTCCAATTTTAGCAAGGAATTTTTCTTTCCATTCCCCCATCCGTTTGTGTGCTCTGTATATAGGCCATCAAGTAGCTATCAGGTGAACAAAAGAATCGACTAATGGCCGAGATTAGTCTCCTTGACAACGAAGGGGGAGGAGTTGGGGGGAGCTAGTTGCTAGTTGTGCGGCTGGAAGGAGGTGGGGAGGAGAGGCTGGTGTGCCAGTGGACTCAGGACCTGCTGCAAGCTGCAGAGTTACCTAGTTTCTTCTTTCTTCCTGTCGGAGGGGAGTTGGCTGCTACTCTCTCTTCTCAGCTCTTGCTGGCTGCAGGCCCTGCTTAAAACTAATCCTAACCAGCTGAAGTTTGTGAGTTTTCTTCCATTGTGAGAACTTTCTGTTCTATTGCTGGTTTTTTCCTTCCCCCTTCCCCCCCCCTTTTCCCAGTGTGGGAAGGGAAGGGGAATCGAGTTTTTTTTTGTTTTTCTCCGATATACCCTGAGGGGTGTTGCTTTTTTCCCCTTCCCCCAACCCACCTGGTGGCAACCAAGGATCTCACAGCGCTGCCTGGTGATGGGCACTGGACATTACAAGTTCTACTCCTCCAGTGATCCAACAACGCCACCTGGTGAATGGTACAGGACATTACAAGTTTTGCATCTCCAGTGACCCGACGGCGCCCCCTTCTGACTGTGGTTGGAACTGCACCAAAGGGTGCAAGAAATTGAACTATTTAATTTTCATTTTGCCGGTTTATCGGTTTTGTTCTTGAAGGGGATTATTTGTGGGTATAGGAGTATTGCTTGGGTGTTTTACGTGTTTTTTTCTTTTTCGTGTTCCTGTTAATACACACATACCTTTTAATAAAGGGCTGTTATTTTTCCCTTTTCCATAATTTGTTTTCCCCTTCAATTGGAGCCTCTTAATTTTGGATTTATAATTGCTTAGAAAAAGAAATTTGGTGAGTTTTTTTTCTCCTAACCCATTCTCAGCAAAAGACCCTTGTCTCAGTTAAACTGGGACAGCTTATCAAGCTGCAGTTCAGTACTCTCAGAAGAATATGACTGAGACAGGGACACAAACTATAACACCTGAAGTCACTATTGCCCTTGTAGTGAAAAAGAAAATATGGATAAGGAGATCTGCAGGACCTACCGACCTACCTCGGCAATTAGTAAGGGAGGATGAAAATGAAGAAGAAGGAACTTCCCAGTCTCCTGCCTCTCCAGAGCTGCCCATCACAGGGCCAGGCTGCTGGATAACCAGACAGTTTGTGCCTTCAAGAGAAGAACAGGAGGTACAACAAACATCCAGTGATTCAACAAAGAAAGTGGCTCCACATAGGAAAAGTGGAGAGGAAATTAGACAGGAAAGCAAAGTTATCCAGTCCCTGAATCCATCTGAACTTCGGGACTTATGGAGAGATTAGAGCCCACAACCTGGTGAACGAATTCTTACCTGGTTACTCTGATGCTGGGATAACGGGGCTAGAAGTCACCTGTTAGAAGGTCATGAAGCACAGCAACTAGGATCTATTGCTAGAGATTGTGAAATGAAACAGGAAATGGGAAGGGAGAGGTATATGAACAGCCTTTGGCTTTGTCTCCTCGACGGTGTGAGAGAAAGGTACCCGTTCAAGGAAGATCTAATAAGCTCCCTTAGAAGGTGGACTACTACAGAGGAAGGCATCTAGTACTTGTGGGAATTGACAATGCTGGAAACAATTTACAGTGACCCAGGCAATAGCCAGTACCTGAATCCAGAACAGGTCCCTTGTATGCTGCCCATGTGAAGAAAGGTAATTCAAGGTGCCCCTGCATCATATGTTAATTACCTGGTAACAGTATACCATCCAAAGATGAATGACTCAACTGTGGACACGATGTGTGCTTGGATAAGGAGTATAGAAGAAGGTATGGGACCCTCCTCACTCTCTTGGAACAGCAAATTAGATTTCAGAGAGAGTTACAATCTTCCCCACTGGCACACCTACACTGGGGAGAGGATGGAGAGGTCTTATGAATGCTCTAAATGTGGAAAATACTGCAGGGACCACTCAAGAGATCAGTCTCAGTCTTGGTCTCTTTCTGCCCCACTCAGAAGGAAAGGAAACCCCAAGAGCAGACAACATGGTGAACTATGGTTCTTTCTGCGTGACCAAGGGGAGGACATGAAGAAGTGGGATGGTGAATCTACCTCTAAGCTTGAAACCCAAGTACGAGAATTAAGAAGGAAGAAAGTTAATAAGAAGACCATCCATGTAGTTGATGCAGAGGCCTCGAGGAAAAATCAATTACCTTTAAGACGCAAAAAGACTGAGATGAAAGATGAGGAGACCTCTGATGGGGAAGTGCAAAGGTCAGATAGTGAATGACCAGGAACAATAGAGGGACCCTGCCTTCAGCCAGGAGAAGGAAAGGGACAATAGGGTTTATTGGACTGTGTAGATTCAATGGCCTGGCACATCGGATCCACAGGGATATCGAGCTTTAGTAGATACTGGTGCACAATGTACCTTGATGCCATCAAGGCATAAAAGTACAGAATCCATCTGGATTTCTTGAGTGACAGGAGGATGTCAAGAATTATCAGTGTTAGAGGCTGAAGTGAACTTAACGGGGCACAAATGGGAGAAGAACTCCATTGTGACTGGACCAGAGGCCCCTTGCATTCTTGGCATTGATTACCTCAGGAGAGGGTACTTCAAAGATCGAAAGGGATATTGATGGGCTTTCATTGTAGCCACAGTGGGTACAGAGAAGTTTAAACAGTTGTCTACCCTTCCTGGTCTCTCAGAGGATCCTTCCATTGTGGGGTTTTTGAAAGTCAAGGATCAACAAGTACCAACGGCCACTGCAACAGTACATAGATGGCAATACCAAATGAACCAAGACTCTGTGATCCCCATCCATAAGATGATCTGCGAGTTGGAAAACCAAGGGGTAGTCAGCAAGACCCACTCACCCTTCAATGGTCCCATCTGACCAGTACGTAAATCTGATGGAGGATGGAGACTAACTGTGGACTATCTTGGCTTGAATGAAGTTACCCCACCATTGAGTGCCGCTGTTCCAGATGTGTTGGAACTCCAGTATGAATTGGGGTCCAAGGCAGCGAAGTGGTACGCCACCACTGATATTGCAAATGCGTTCTTCTCCATCCCCTTAGCAGTAGAGTGTAGGTTGCAGTTCACTTTTACATGGAGGGGGGTGCAGTACACCTGGAACCAACTGCCCCAGGGGTGGAAACACAACCCCACTATCTACCATGGACTGATCCAGGCTATACTAGAGAAGGGTGAAGCTCCAGAACACATACAATATATTGATGACATTATTGTATGGGGGGACACAGTAGAGGAAGTTTTTGAAAAAGGAAAGGAAATCATTCAGATTCTCCTCAAAGCCAGCTTCACCATCAAAAGGATTAAGGTCAAGGGACCTTCCAAAGAGATCTAGTTCCTAGGGGTGAAATGGTAAGATGGACATCATCAGATTCCAACAGAAATTGTCAACAAAATCGTAGTGATGGTTCCACCGACTAACAAGAAGGAAACACAAGCTTTTCTAGGAACCTTAGGTTTTTGGAGGATGCATATCCCTGAGTATAGTCAAATTGTGAGCCCTCTTTACTTAGTGACCCGTAGGAAGAATGATTTCCAATGGGACCCTGAAAAATAGCAAACCTTTAAAGAGATTAAACAGGAGATTGCAGACTCTGTGGCACTTGGACCAGTCAGGACAGAACCAGACATAAAAAATGTACTTAATTCTGCAGTCGGAGATAATGGTCCCTCCTGGAGCCTCTGGCAAAAGGTACCTGGTGAGACCCGAGGCCGACCACTCGGTTTCTGGAGTCGCAGCTACAGAGGATCTGAAGCCAACTACCCCCGTGGAGAAGGAAATGAAGGAATACAAGCAGCCTCGGAGGTGATTGGCACAGAAGTACAACTTCTACTGGCACCCTGACTACCGGTGCTGAGCTGGATGTTCAAGGGAAAGGTGCCCTCTACGCATCATACCACTGATGCCACATGGAGTATGTGGATTACTCTAATCACACAACATGCCCAAATCTGAAACTCGAATCACCCTGGAATCTTAGAGATCATAATGAATTGGCCTGAAGGTGGAAACTTCAGTCTGGCAGATGAGGAGGAAGAAGAACAAGTGGATCGAGCTAAAGAAGCTCCACCTATACAATTAGTTACCTGAGGGAGAAACACACTATGCCCTCTTCACTGATGGTTCTTGCTGTATTGTAGGGAAGAACTGAAAGTGGAAAGCAGCTGTTTGGAGTCCTACCCGATAGATGGCGGAAACTACTGAAGGAGAAGGTGAATGGAGTCAATTTGCAGAACTCAAAGCCTTTCAATTGGCCCTGGACATTGCCAAATGAGAGAATTGGCCAAGGCTTTATGGTTACACTGACTCATGGATGATAACCAATGCTCTGTGGGGGTGGTTGGATTGATGGTAGATTACTAATTGAAAGTGTAGAGGAAAACCCATATGGGCTGCTGATTTGTGGCAAGACATTGCCACTCGGATTGAGAAGCTAACTGTGAGAGTCTGTCGCATAGATGCCCATGTACCTAAATATCGAGCTAATGAGGAATATCACAACAAAAAAGCAGACAGAGCTGCACAAGTCGTCACAGGTAGATCTAGACTGGTAGCATAAGGGAGAGTTGTTCTTGGTTCGATGGGCCCATGATGCTTCAGGCCATCAAGGCAGAGATGCCACCTATAGGTGGACATGAGACCAATCTAACCATGGACACTATTTCTCAAGTTATCCATGACTGAGAGACATGCACTGCCATTAAACAAGCAAAGAGAGTGAAACCCTTATGGTATGGTGGATGCTGGGATAAGTATAGATACCAGGAGTCTTGGTAGGTTGATTATATCACACTGTCACAGACCTGCCAAGGTAAGTGCTATGTGCTCACTATGGTGGAAGTGACCACTGGATGGTTGGAGACTTATCCGGTGCCTCACGCAACTGCCTGAAATACCATCCTAGGTCTTGAAAAGCAAGTACTGTGGCGACATGTCACCCCAGAGTGAATTAAATCAGACAACTGGACTAATTTTAAGAACAACTTAATTACTACATGGACAAGAGAGCATGGCGTTGAGTGGGTATATCACAGCCCATATCATGCACCAGCCTCTGGGAAAACTGAATGGTGTAATGGACTGCTGAAAACCACTATGAAGGCATTGGGTGGGGAGACTTTCAAGAACTGGGATCAACCCCTAGCAAAGGCTACATGGTTAGTCAACACTAGAGGTTCTGTCAATAGAGCTGGTCCTGACCAATCAGAGCCCCTTCACATTGTGGATGGAGACAAAGTCCCAGTAATTCACTTGAAAGGCATGTTAGATAAAGTAGTTTGGGTTAACCCACCCTTGAGCAAAGGCAAACCCATTTGTGGGATTACCTTTGCTCAAGGACCCGGATATACTTGGCGGATAATGAGAGAAGATGGAAAAACCCAGTGTGTGCCTCAAGGAGATCTAACTTTGGGAAAAAACTAATTTTTTCTCTGAGTTGTATGTTGCAGGAAAAGTCACTAGATGAGGAAGACCTGAACCAAGCTGGTATTGGTGCCCAACGATTGATTGTTTCCCCTGCTCTGAGTATCCATCTTGATGGAACAAATCCCCAAGATCTGGAGGGCTGGAAAAGAACCTTAAAAGACAAGACTTATATAAGCACGGGATATAAATGAATGTAGAATAGGAGTGTGACTTAAAATGGTATGGAATAAGAGGTGGAAATTATAATGGGTTTGTTACCCTCCCTGAGGTGAAACACAACTAGGATAGATCATTTGATGTATATTCTACCAATAAGATATTCCACACCATGTTATGTCACTCTAGATATAAAGGAGACGGGAAGGAAGTGAGTCCTTCTTCTCTTCCAAGTAGCCACGCGGGTTGCTGAGCCATCTCTTCAGGGAAGGAGAGCGTTTGTTGGGGGGAAGTAGTTTTTGTTGTTAGTTCTTTTCTGAGTATATAGTGTTTATGATTGTACCCTTTCTCCTTTCTATGTAAATATAACTATTTTTCTTGGCAGTTTGCAGTTCCGTAGGGGTTTTTTTGTTTGTTTGTTTTTCTTTTCCCTTTTCCCCTCCTCTTTCCTTGGGAAGTGGGGCACACATGGTCTTTCTTCGCAAACATCCTACCTGATGGGAACTCAGGAAGCCGACCCTTAGGCCTATGTCATTGTCATGGTTTGACCTTGGCTGGACACCAAAGGCCTATTAAAAGCACTTTACTACCCTCTCTCTTCCCCTCTTCAGCTGCAACAGAAAGAAGAAAAAACACCCGCAAAGGAATTTTGTGAGTAGAGACAAGGATCAGTTCTTGCAGGCAAAACAAACTCAAAGTGAGGATAAAACTTAGATTTATTACTATTACTAACAGAATAAGACTAAAATTAACTACTAACAGAATAAAGACTAAAAAATGAAAAATAAACCAGTCTTAAATCCCAACAACCTTCTTCCTCCACCCCTCTTTCTGTGCCAGCTCTCCCCCCCCCCCGAACCGTGCAAGGGAATGGAGAACAGGGGGGTGGAGTGTTCCATTCCTTGGACCAGCAGTTTTTTATAATCAGTTCTTTGCAGTCCAAAGATGATCTATGTCTACAAGGGGACTCTTATATTATCATAGTCTTTACCAAAGGTTATAAAGGAAATAATGGCTCTAAGTCCTTCCCCTGTTTCTGTGGGGTCCCCTCCAAGACAGACAGTCTTTGATGGACTTCTCCAACGTGGGTCCATCCACCCCTCGGACAACAGTTTCTTTCAATCTTTTGCTCCATGGACGACTCCCCCAAGGGGTGTAGTCCTTCATGGGTTGAGCTGTACTGCCACCAGGACTACAAGTCCTACCCAGGAAAACTTGTTCCAGAACATGGGTATTTCTCTCCACCTCCCACAAGGGTTACGGCTTCCTCCATGTATCTACCTGCTCCAGCATGGACTTCTCCATAGGCTGCAGGAAGGTTTCTGCTCCCTGAAGGTCTTTCATGGGCTGCAGGGGCTTCAGCTTTGCCCTACTTCTGGGGGAGGGGGGGAGACGGCTCCCCCCCCCTTTTCCCCCCCTCTGGCTGCAATGACCTTGATGACTGCTTGCTCTCTAGGACTGGAATTTCTTCTGCACCACAGCCTTCTCTTCCTCTATTCTTAAATATGTTTTCACAGAAGAGTATTTCTTTGCTCTCACTTGCCCAGAAGTAGGAAATTCCTCCTGGATCTGGCTATGATTGGCTCTTTCATAAGACAGTGAATGTTCTAGCAGCTTCTAACTGAAATCACCCCTATGGGCCCCCTACTACCAAAAACCCAACCACCTGAACCCATGACAGTCATCTGATTATGACCCCAAAAAATTAGTTTATTGACTATAGTCACTCAAACTGCCTAAGAAAAAAAGTGTAAAAAGAGATCGGACATGAGAAAAAATCAGGGAGAAGTTCCATCATTTCTGCGGGGGTAACTGATGAGCTGCCTTTTCTCCTTCCACTCCCCAATATGTTGAGGGGTGAGCAACCATTTTTATATTTTACTTTGATTTCACCAATTGTACTTTACTTCCTTATATCTTTCCTTATATATATTTTATCTCTACCTTATAGACTAATTGTACTTTATATATTTTCCTTATAGATACTAATTTTACCTTGCCTTACTAATTTTACCTTGCCCTATACCTTATAGACTACCGTGTATATATTTTACCTTATTTTTTTTTCTATATTGTGCTTTATTGCTTTAGATTGCGTACTCTGACTTGTCGTATGTGGTTTGCTTTAAAGTGTGTTTTTCCTGGTAGAAACAGAGGTAGAATATGGCTGGAGGGTTGCCCTTATGAGGGGGAAGCTGTGTGATGTTGTCTCAGTTTAATGAGGCTAAAGTGTTTTGCTAAGGAGGTTGAGTTATGAGGAAGACCAAACTCCTCCCTCTAAGCAAATGTAAATAATAAGAGGTTCCAATTGAGGAAGTATGGAGAAAGAAAAAATAACAACCCTTTATTAAAGGTTATATGTGTATTGGCAGAACAACAAAAGAACACAAAAACAACCAAACAATAATTCTGTACCCAAAAGTCCCCTTCAAAAGGAAACAGTTCAATACTTTCCACATTTTGGCGCAATTCTAACCACAATCATCAGGGACCGCTGTTGGGGTCTGGTGGTCACCATGTGGGGTCCCCGGTGCGTAGGAGAAACCAAAAATGGAGATCTCTCCACCCCCACCGAGAAGGGGAAGGGGAAAAGGGGAAAAAGGGGGTTGTCCCATGAACTCACGCTGTTGGTGCCTGGCTCTGGCTGGGACTCCCTCAAAAGTTCCTTTGCAGAAGGGTCAAGCCTCTCCGATGAAATCTGAACAAGTCTGGGCTGGGGGCAGAACAGGGCACAGGATAAAGGAGGAGAACTGATGCCAGAAGCAACCAGATGACACAACCGAAAACAAAGCAGATTTGGAGCCTTTCTACATACATCCCCTCCCTGAGTCAGGGCAAAAGTGAAGTGCTTACCGTTTCCCGATGCAACCAATTGATCAAGTTTGCAATTTTTGGTGAGGGATCCTAGTTGTTGTGCTTCATGACCTGCCAACATGTGAGTTCTAGCCCCACCATCTTGGCATCGTAGTAGCCACAATAGAATTCCTTCACCAGGTTGACGAGTGTAATCTTTTCGCAAGTCCCGAAGTTCTGCTGGGGTCATTGATCTCGAAACTTCACTTTCCATTCTCGAGGTGTTTTGTTTTTGTTGACTACTGGCACTGGTATCAGTATCGGGCCCTTCCCTGCTATCATCCGACTTGCTTTGATCTCCCATTGGTTGTAGACTAATGCTGTCGGGCACCAATATCCAGTTCTTCATTGTCACTACAGGGGGAAGGGGTATCTTGGGTGGTGTAGTTTGAGTTCTGCTTCCCATGGATGTAGTAGAGGTGGTGTTGGTCCCAGGGGGCATGGTTTGAGTTTCTGCCTCAACCTTAGCCTTCCGAGAGTAGTCAACGGCGGCTCCATAAGCCTCAATACAAAGCAAAGAACTGCACGTTTGGATCCTCATAAGAAAAACACCCTTCCGCTAAACGACGTACCATCTCATCAGGATCAAACACTTGTTCTGGCGTGAACTCCCAACTAATGGGAGGTGTCACGCGTCCTACCAATTTGCCAAAATTGGCCCACATTCCTTGCCATCCAGAGACTGGCTTTTTCAAAGCCCTTCCCAAAGTTCCAGAGAATCCTTTTGAGGTTCGGCCTTTTCTGCAACAAGGAAAGCAGTACCACATTACCTTTCCAATTTTAAATAACACTTCCATGGCCTTTATCAACAATAGTACCATTGTTAAACAATTTATGTCAGGATTGTGGTCAATTCTAATCCAAGGGTCCTTCGCTACTAGGACCTTGAGGTCATAATCAAGGAAAGGTAGAAATTGGTACATGCCTTCTGGTTCCCTTCTTATAGGAAATACATAGATATATATGAAAAGGGTTAGGATGGTCAAAAAAATGAATAAATAAACCATGTTTATATATTCGTTCTCCTTGTTCCCAAACAATAGGTATATTTATATAAACAAGCCTCTCTTGGCAGTTTTCCCAGTAACTGTTCAAAAACAAACCGGGATAACCAAAACAATCCCCGTACAGACCACCAAAAAATTATCTGTGATGGTTCGGACCTGGCTCCCTGCCAAATGCCTGAACCCACAGTAGCAACCCCCCCTTCCCCCTCCCTTCTTCCCTCAGGGCAAAGGAAAAAAAAACTATGCAAATTGAAGAACCTGAAATCAAGTTAGTTATATAAAAATATATATTTTACATATATTACAGTTATATACAGTTAAGATGCTATGTATACAGCAAAAGGGAATCCAAACACCCCCCGAAGGGATAGGGAAAGGGGGGAAAAAAAGGGACAAAAGGGGACAAAAAGGGACACCGAACAGATAAACGCAATCAAACTCAAGAACTATACTAATAACTAACAAAACAGATCTCACCACATCCCTTAGAAAAGCAGGATTGGCAGACAGGGTCAGCACTCTCCAAACCTCCACGTGGCAGGTCAGTGGACGCTGCAGGCCTCAACCTTAGATAAACGAGACCAACACAAGGACCCACTGTTCCCAAATCTCGCCGGAAGAAAAGAGAGCCAAGGCCTCTCCTCCCTTCTTATTTATACCCCTATTTACGTAAAAATCGTATGGAATACTGGGAACACTGCCCCTTCCTTGGTTACAAAGTGGTTATCAAGGAAGGTCTAGATTAAAACTACCACAACACCCTTTTCGGATGGTCACCAACAGCTACTGGAATTTTCAACAGAATACTTTCACCCAGTTATTATATTATTGATATTAACATTTTTGCTTTTCATTCTAATAATTGTATTGTATATTAAGGCTTGGGTAATCATAAAACAACTAACTCATAGGTTACCTCCATCAATACTGGATGATCCCCATAGTATAAAAGCATATCATATTGCAAGGCTTTAACTTGGATATCGTGTAGTTTGTGTGACTATAGTCATGAGGGTAGAATTGTAAGGTGATAGACCAATTTAAGGCCACACTGACAGTCCTGAGCAGTAAGGGAAAGGCCCCAGCACCTGGAGGGGGCATTTCCAGAAACCCATTGTAAGGTGATAAGGCTACACAAAAAGGGACAGACTCCTGACGGCTTCCTGAAAGACCCTAGCACCTGGGGGAGACTTCCCAGCAACAGACTGATAGGATCAACAAAGGATGGAATGATATGGAGATAGCATGGCCTTTCTTCACAAACATCCTACCTGATGGGAACTCAGGAAGCCGACCCTTAGGCCTATGTCATCTGTTTATCACCCCAAAAATTAGTTTATTGACTATAGTCACTCAAACTGACTAAGAAAAAGAAGTATAAAAAAGGATCGAACATGAGAAAAAATCAGGGAGAAGTTCCATCATTTCTGCGGGGGTAACTGATGAGGTACCTTTTTTCCTTCTACTCCTCAGGGTGTTGCAGGGTGAGCAACCATTTTTATATTTTACTTTGTTTTCACCTTTCCTTGCCTTCCCCTTTACCCTATAGATACTAATTGTACTTTGTTTTACCTTATAGATACTAATTTTCCCTATACCTTATAGACTACCATGTACTTTATTGCCTTGGATCCCTTACTCCAACTGGTTGTACGCAGTTTGCCTTAAAGTGTGTATGTCTTGGTCTTGGTGAGTTAAAGTGTGTTGTCATGGGTTCAAGTGGCTGAATTTTGGTTAATAGGGGGCCACAGAGATGATTTCGATTAGAAGTTACTAAAAGCTTTTGTTGTTCTATGAAAAAGCCAATGATAGCCAACTCCAGGATGGACTTCCTACTACTAGCCAATGGTATTCGCTTCAGTGATAACATATTTAAGAACACAGGAAGAGAAACCTGGGTCGCAGAAGAAATTTCAGCTCAGAGGAGAGCAGAGGAGAACATGAGATAGCAATGTAGACGCCAAGGTCAGTGTAGCAGGAGTGGGAAGGAAGAGGTCCAAGGAGGCCTCCCTCTCCCCCTCCATCAGGGAAAAGGCTTAAAGCTGAGACCCCTGCCACCTGTGGAAGATTATTGGAGTGAGGAGAGACACATTCCCCCACCCCCCCCGCAGCTCATGGAGGAGCGTACACTGGAGCAAGTGGATACATGAGCATGAGGAGGCTGAGATTCTATGGGAGGCCTAAGATGAAACAGTCTTACTGTAGACCTGTGGCCCATGGAGAGAGAAACGTATGCTGGAGCAAGTTGTCTCAGGTAGGACTTGTGGTCCTGTGGAGGATCTATGCTGATGCAACTCATTCATGACCCAAGGGACAGCAGATCATGGATGGACCCACGCTGGAGAGGTCTATCAAGGGCTGTCTCCCATGGGAAGGGACCCCATAGGAAACAGGGGAAGGATTCAAAACCATTACCCCCTGTAACTGTAGTGATGACCATGGTGAAGCAAGTTGTCCCCGTGCAGCCCATGGAGACCATCAGAATGCAGAGAGAGAGAGACCTCTGCACCCGATGGAAGAGTGACCTCCCAGGACAGTGAACTGGGAAGAGTTCCTATCTAAGAGATGGATTTCAACAGTGGCAGAAATAACCGCTGGCTGTGACTTTCCCCCTTTCCCGTCTCCTTGCACTGCTGGGGGGAGGACTGAAAATATGGAGGGAAGTAGGGAGTGGAGAAAATGTGTTGTGTTTAAAAGCTGTTTTATTTGTTTACTCTTTAGTTCTTATTCTGTTAGCAATAAATTTAATTTTTAGTTTAATTTTCTTAGCAATAAATTTAAGTTCTATTCACTTTGAGGCTATTTACCCATGAAAAATTAGTTAGTAAGCAAGTCTCCCAATTCTTATCTCTACTCAAAAACTCTCTATTTCTTTTTCCCTCTCCTCTGAGAAAAACAGAAGGGGAAGGAGGGGGAAAAGTAGTTTTCAGTAAGTGTTTAAAATCCGACCAGAGTCAAAACCCCGACGTGTGCTAATAAAGACACCAGTGTGGTGGGTAACAGAATGCTTTATTGAGAGAGAACAACAGCTTAAGTAGCAGTTTTGAATTGTAACACATCACAGCAGGTAAACTTATTGACCAATCCTGCCGAGGAACTTCACTGCTCATGTGCACCAGAGTCCTGGAAGACTTCATTTCCCAGAATGCTCTGCTGGATCTCTTCCTGAAACGCTACACTAAAGGGTAAGGGATTATACAGTTACATTAAAATCTACATTTGCTACACAACTACTTCGAAAATCTACAAAAGTTAAAAAAAAAAATCCAAAAAACTTTAAGTCATCAGTCCCCCCTCTTGGCTCCAAAAGGCATCTGATGTGAGTACTTCACTGAAATTGAGGGGAATTTTTTCACAGGTATATACCTTGTACAAAGTCTTAATGTCTGTGTGCATGTGAGTGTGAATATGCTCTAGCAAATGTACTAGGAATGTTGCTCTCAGATTCCTTAGGTTTGTAAGTTAGGCCTGTGAGTTACTGTTGTGCTTATAGTAAATTCTATAGAATCTTTTGTTAAATTATTTAAATTAGGCTACCGATTAAGTGCTGTTAAGTTTAAGTGCTGTTAAAACCTTTCGACCTAAACCATTGGTTAAGTTCAGGGCTAAATTTGGCAAGGAGGTTCACTCTGAACCTTGTGCCTCAATGGGAGGGTCTCCCTTATTCCTTTTTATCCTTATCCTTTCCTATCCTTACCCTTTCCTATCCTTACCCTTTTTCCATCCCCAACCTCCATGTAGATAATTTTTTGACTGATTTTAGTTACTGATTGATTGATTTTAGGTTTTAGTTCAATTTTTCTCTGAGTGCTTTAACCATCTAGTAAGTAGTAGAGTGAACCTTGCCAACAAACATTGTTGCACTTTCACTTTTATATTAAACCTGCTGTTACCGATACCTTTGCAAGTGATTCTTTGAGTGACCTAAAACACTCATTTGCAACAGGGGTTGGAAATATAAACTGGACTGAATGTACATAATGTACATAAAGGGTGAAGAGGTAGAATGACACCTTGCATGTGTCATTGCACCCTTTTTTGTCCTTACTTTTTACTGTTCAATGAGATTGTACCCTTTTCAGGATGTTTTAACAGTTAAAATGCACTTTTACTTCTCTCCTTTTTAACATCTACCATTCTGGATTGAACTACTTGTTTCTACTGTCATTCCTGAAGATGTATTCAGTTTTTGTAGAATTTTGAGAAACATAATGTATTGGACTTGCATGGCTAGGTTTTGGTAGTGGGAGGGCTACGAGGGTGGCTTCTGTAGCTGCTAGGAAGCTTCCCCCATGTCCGGTAGAGCCAGTGCCAGTTGGTTCCAGGATGGACCCGACACTAGCCAAGGCCAAACCAATCAGGAATGATAGTAAAGCCTCTGTGATAACGTATTTAAGGAGAAAAAAAGTTATTGGGTAGATGAAAATTGCAGCCAGAGAAGAGTGGAGTGAGAACATGTGAACAACAATGCAGACAACAAGGTCAATGGAGAAGGAGGTGCTCCAGGAACTTCAGATGCCAGAGCTGAGGTTCCCCTGCAGCCCGTGATGCAGACCACAGTGAAGCAGCTGTGCTCCTGAAGCCCATAGAGGACCATAGGGGTGCAGAGATCCATCTGCAGGCAGATGCCTGAAGGAGGTTGTGACCCTATGGGAGGTCCATGTTGGAGCAAGGTCCTGACAGGGACCTTCTGACCTGTGGAGAAAGGAGTCCATGCTGGAGCAGGTTTTCCTGGTAGCACTTGTGACTCTGTGGAGGACCTATGCTGGAGCAGCCTCTGCCTGAAGGACTGCACCCTGTGGAAAAGTGACCCATGTTGCAGCAGTTTGAGAAGAAATGTTGCCTTTGGGATGGACTCACGTTGGAGAAGTCTGTGAAAGACTGTCTCCCGTGGGAGGGATCCCACACTGGAGCAAGAGAAGGACTCCTCTCTCTGAGTGGCAGCAGAAACTACCTGTGATGACCCGACCATAACCCCCACTCTGCATCTCCCCGTGCTGCTGAGGGGTGGAGGTAGAACTTGGGAAGGCAGGAGGGGTGGGGGGAAGGTGTTTTTCAGATTTATTTGTTTTCTCATTCCTCTACTCTGATTCTGTTAGTAATAAATTTAATTAATATCCCCACTTCGAGTCTGTTTTGCTGCTGAGGCAAAACAGTGAGTGATCTTTCCCAGTCCTTATCTCAACTCATGAACCCTTAGTTAGGTCATGTAGAAAGAAAATTAGAGAGATGAAGGTACAATTTGAACTCAATCTTACCACTTCTGTTAAGGATAACAAAAAGTCATTTTACAGATACATCAATAGCAAAAGGAAAACCTCCATTCTTTATTGGACATGGGTGGGAACATAGTCATGAAAGATGAGGGAAACGTTGAGGTATTTAACACCTTCTTTACCTCATTTTTCAACACTAAGATTGTCCTGAGGACAACTGGCTTCTGGAGCTTGTGGATAGAGATAAGAAGCTGAATAGCCCCTCTGTAATCAAGGATGAAACAGTTAGTGACCTGCTGAGCCACCTGGATCCTCATGAGTCTATGGGACCAGATGGGATACACCCTAGAGTGATGAGGGAGCCGGCAGAAGAGCTTGCCAAGCCACTCTCCATCATTTACCAACAGTCCTGGCTCACTGGGGAGGTCCCAAATGATTGGAAGTTGGAGAATGCCATACCCATCCACAAAAAGGGTTGCAAGGAGGACCCGGGAAACTCCAGGCCTGTCAGCCTGACCTCAGTGTTATGGAGTAGATCATCTTGAGTGCAATCACACGGCACCTACGGGATGGACAAGGGATCAGACCCAGCCAGCATGGGTTTAGGAAGGGCAGGTCCTGTCTGACCAACCTGATCTCCTTTTATGATCAGATGACCCACCTGGTGAATGAGGGGAAGGCTGTGGATGTGTCTATCTGGACTGCAGCAAAGCCTTTGACACCGTACCTGTAGTGGATTTCTGTGGCTGGGTTTTGGTAGCAGGGAGGGGGCTACAAGGGTGACTTCTGTTAGAAGCTGCTAGAAGCTTCCCCTGTCCTATGGAGCCAACACCACCCGGCTCCAAGATGGACTTCCTGCCGCTGGCCAAGGCTGAGCCAATTAGGAGTAACGTTAGTATGTTAATTGTGATAACATATTTAAGAACAGAAGGTTGTTGCGCAGAAGAAATTCCAGTTAGGGAAGAACAGAGTGGGAACACGGGAGTGTAGGAGAATTAGAAACCTTTTGGGTTAAGGCAGGAGTAAAACAGCTGATGGGAATCTGAGGAGTCTCAAGGACTAAGTGTTTTGAGAACACGACAAGGACTGGACATCTGCAGGAACGAGAAAAACAGCACCTGCAGATGGGAGTCTGAGTTGAACCTGCCAGGAGGCATGTGAATAGAAGTGTTGTGGTTAGATTTAGAAGAAGAAGAATTTAGAAAATAAGATATGTTGAGTAACCAATAATAATCGTGTGAACAGTGTGTATTTTGTATGTGTGACCAATAATAGGTTAAGTAGTCAAATATGTGGTAGTTATTGAATTGTATAAGAGTAAGTGTAATTTCCAATAAAGATGAAGCTTCCAAAACATCATATTGGTGTGTGTGAAGTTTCCACTGGGTCTCGCACGTGACAACATCTAGTGCCCCGTGTGAGGAATTTCGTGAGAAGAACGAAGTTCGACTATACGGGAGGCCAGGGAATTGACGGCACATATTCGTACCGAAAGATTGCTGCCGTGTCGAAAAGGCGAGGTGTCTGCTGGCTGGCGGAACTGCGGAACGCAGCGTCAGGAGCCCGAGAGAGGCTGCGCTTGGAGAGAGGCGGTGAGTGCAAGCTTGCAAAATATTCAGCAGACAACATGAGATATGCGGCATCTGCAGTTGAGACAACAACACTCAAATGTATGCTATATTTAGCAAAAAAGGTCGGAGTTGAGGTGAAAACGAAGGCAAAGATGCCGGAGCTGAGGGCTCGGCAGTGCCTGGAGCTGCGGCGGCAGCTGGGGGCTAATAGCTCGGCCCTCACCTGGGCACTGCGGGAGGAAAACACAAAGGATAGAGAGGAGCAGAACGAAGTGGCACCGCGAAATGGCAGAGCGAAGTATCAGCGGTGCGTGACAAGCACTGGCTGGGCGGGACGGCTCGGCTCTGCGGGCCGGGGCTGGGACCGGGACCGAGGTCGGCTGAGACCGCTCGGCTGAGATCGCGATTGAAAACTTCCCCCCCCCCACGCAAAGTGAGTTGAAGACAAGCCGAAGCAGGGAAGTGAAGCAATCAGTCGCTATGATGACCATTCACTCTAAAAGTCCATAAAATAAGTGAACAACATTCTTTGAACTTTTAACAATGTTAATGAAATTAAACAAGAGGCAAAAATATATTTGCTTTTGTGATGGTTTTGATCTAGGCCTTCCTGGTAACCAGTTTGTAACCAAGGAAGTGGCCAAGTACCCAGTATTCCATACGATTTTTACGTAAACCAGAGTGTAAGTAAGTCGGAGATTAGAGACCTCTCTTCTCTTGTCTTCCAACGAGGGTCGGGAACTGTAGGTCCTTGCGTTGGTCTCGCTTATCTAAAGCTGAGGCCTGCAGTGACCGCTGGCCTGCCACGTGGGGGGTTCGGAGAGTGCTGGCTGTGTCTGCCAATCCTACTTTTCTAAGAGAAGTGGTGAGATCTGTTTTGTTAATTACTAGTATAGTTCTTGAATTTGATCAAGTATACCTGTTCGGTGTCCCTTTTTTTTTTTTTCCCCTTTCCCTATCCCTTCGGGGAGTGGATCCCCTTTTACTGTGTATATAGCATCTTAACTGTATATAACTTTAATTTACGTAAATATATATATATTTTATATAAACAGCTTGACTTTGGGTTCTTTAATTTTTAATAGTTTTTTCTTCTTTACCCTAAGAGGAGAAGGGAGGGAGGAAGGGGGCTACTGTCGTGACTTTCGGGCATTTGGCAGGGAGCCAAGTCCAAACCATCACAGATTTTCTGGTGGCCCGTACGGGGGAGATTGTTTTGGTTATCCTAGTTTGTTTTGGAACAGTTACCGGGAAAACTGCCAAGAGAGGTTTGTTTATATAAACAAACCTATTGTTTAAGAACAGAGAGAAAGAATAATATAACGATGGCTATTCTAACTACTTGTTTCATTGTACTAGCTATATTTGTGCCTGTTTTGGGCTATCCTGTAGGGAAACGCCCAACTGGAGATGAATGGGAGGAGTATATCTGTAGGAGAATTAGAAACCTTTTGGGTTAAGGCAGGAGTAAAACAGCTGATGGGAATCTGAGGAGTCTCAAGGACTAAGTGTTTTGAGAACATGACAAAGACTGGACATCTGCAGGGATGAGAAAAACAACACTTGCAGAAGGGAGTTTAAGCTGAACCTGCCAGGAGGCATGGGAATAGAAGCATTGTAGTTAGATTTAGAAGAAGAAGAATTTAGAAAATAAGATATGTTAACTAGCCAATAATAATCGTGTGAACAATGTGTGTTTTAAATGTGTAACCAATAGCTATTAAAATAGTTAAATATGTTTTAAGTGTGTATCCAATGATGTGTGAAATAGTAAAATATATTATAATTATTAGACTGCATAAAAATCTGTGTGATGGCTAATAAAGTTTGAAGCTTCCGACATCATATTGATGGAGACGAAGTTTCCTTTGGAGTTCTCGCACGTGTTACATCTGGTGCTCCGCGGGAGGAATTTCGTCTGGGAACGGAGTTCGGAATATACGGAGTCCAGTGATTGACAGCACATATCCGTATCGGAAGATTGTTGCTGTGGCGAAAAGGCGAGGTGTCTGCTGACTGGCTGTGGTACTGCGGGCCGCAGTTTCAGGAGCCCACAGAGGCGAAGCCCAAAGAGGCGGTGAGTTGAAGCAAGCGCTTGCAAAATATTCAGCAGACAACATGAGATATGCGGTATCCGCAGTTGAGCAAACAACGCTCAAATGTATGCTATATTTAGCAAAAAAGATAAGAGTTGAGGTGAAAACGAAGGCAAAGATGCCGGAGCTGAGGGCTCGGCAGTGCCTGGAGCTGCGGAGGCAGCTGGGGGCTAATAGCTCGGCCCTCACCCGGGCACTGTGGGAGGAAAACACAAAGGATAGAAAGGAGCAGAACGAAGCGGCACTGCGAAACAGCAGAGCGAAGTATCAGCGGTGCGTGACAAGCACTGGCGGGGCGGGACGGCTCGGCTCTGCGGGCCGGGGCCAGGACCGGGACCGGGGTCGGCTGAGATCGGTCAGCTGAGACCGGTCAGCTGAGATCGCGATTGAAAACCTTTTTACCCACCCCGCACAAAGTGGGCTGGAGACAAGCCGAAGCAGGGAAGTGAAGCAATCAGTCGCTATGATGACCATTCACTCTAGAAATCCATAAAATCAGTGAACAATATTCTTTGAACTTTTAACAATGTTAATGAAATTAAACAAGAGGCAAAAAATATGTTTGCTTTGCAAGTTATAATTTCAGCACAACAATCACTCACAAATAGAAGACACGGAGTTAAACACTACTAACTCTAAGACTGAAAAACAAAAGCTTGTGTGAGAGTGGTATCTGAAACCTTTTAAACACATGAGCTCCCTAAAACTTTTGCTGCTACTGTGAAAGTTGAAGCAACATCTCACTCATGGTGCCTATCCAAATTTACTTTCCGAGGACGGCAGGCCGGCTGCAGTCGCCTTAAGCAGACGGAACCAGGAACCCAACTAACTCAGAGACTTTTAATCCTAAAGTGGTGGGTTCGAGCCCCACGTTAGACTCGCCAGAGCAACAGGAGGACGAGATGGGATTCCCAGACTGAGTCTATCGTTTTTTCCCCCTCTGCAAAATTGCCTGACTTCTCTCATTTGTTTCTGCTACGATAGCCACTTAAAACTGACTGAGCTATTAACAGGAACGATTTGTAAGCTTTTTGTTAGCAGTAGAAACAACTGGAAGAGCCAGCACAAAACGGGACGGCTATGCAGAACCACACTGAGAGCAGAGCGAGGCCAGTGCAAAGTGAACAGAGCGAAGGCGGGGCCTGGCCGAGCGCTCGGAGCGGCAGTGCCGGGACGGGGATCGGGCTCTCCGGGAAGCGCGGGCCGTGCAGGGGGAGCAGCGGGAGCGGCTGGAGCAGCTCCGGGAGCAGGAAGAGCGTTTGGAGCAGGCGCGGCTGAGCCTGGCCCAGCAGCGGCGGCAGCTCCAGCGGCTCCGGCAGGAATTGTCACCTCCAGGGACCGGGACCGGGATCCTGCCGGGCACGGAGCGGCTGATCCCGGGGGATGCGGTCCCGGGGGAGCGACTCCACATCCCGCTGGCTCCCGCGGCTCCCGGCGCTCCGGGATTGCTCCCGGCATTCCTGCCTCCCGTGGAGATGATCCTGGGGGGCTCCAGGGACCCCCTGTGGGGCTCCAGGGACCCCCTGTGGGGCTCGGCCGCGCTCCACGGGCACCTCCTGCTGCTGAAACACCAAGCACAGGCGGGGCCACTGTTACTGCAGCTCCGCGGCGAGTGCGGAGCCGAGGCTCTGCGGGCTCCGGGACAGAACGGGACACACTACTCCCTAACAGAATCGGGCCCCGCCACCCGCGGTGAAGAGTCCTAGAATTAACCCAAAACTACAAAGCTCGGCAATTGTAGTGTTGCCGGCACAACTTTCTCGACAGTGTAACAAAGTTGCCGAAACTGCAGCTGCTAAACTAAACTTAAAAAAAAAAAAAAAAAAAAGGATTTCCATGTCTGTGACTAATAGTATTATTCATTTAGGTTAAACTTTATATTCCTTGTATTGATTCCTCTTCAAAATAAGTACAGTTATTACTAAACATGACTATAGAGATGGCAAACTGAGAAGCACACAGCCAGTAATACTTGGGATATGAGATGTGTGGTTGAAATGCAAAAATATAATAAAAATTCTAGCTATGTGTGAGTGAAGAGTGATTGAGGTGGCCACCTTTTTGAATGACTGGGAAAAAAGCTGTATGAGTGAGAAAAGCTGTGTAGATATCTATGTGTGTGAACTTAAAATACTTTAAGAGTATTAAGATTTTAAGAGGATGTGTTATATAAATTCAATTATGGTAAGTTGATGCATGCTAGCCTTCAACGATTGGAAGCAAGAATCAAAGAGTTGCAAATTGATGCTGGTCAAGACTAACTAACTAGTCTGTTTAGTAGCTGAGAACTATCAAAATGACTTTTGTCTATAATCAAAACAAGATTACTTGTATTGCTTAATGATTTAGTAAAAATGGCTGTTATGATAAGTATAGTTATACTACTTTTTATAATTTTTATACCATATATTCTGCAATACTTAGAAAGAATAGTTACAAGAATAATAAAAAATATATGAGTTATAAATAAAGAAAAAAAGGGGATATGTAGGAGAATTAGAAACCTTTTGGGTTAAGGCAGGAGTAAAACAGCTGATGGGAATCTGAGGAGTCTCAAGGACTAAGTGTTTTGAGAACATGACAAAGACTGGACATCTGCAGGGATGAGAAAAACAACACTTGCAGAAGGGAGTTTAAGCTGAACCTGCCAGGAGGCATGGGAATAGAAGCATTGTAGTTAGATTTAGAAGGAGAAGAATTTAGAAAATAAGATATGTTAACTAGCCAATAATAATCGTGTGAACAATGTGTGTTTTAAATGTGTAACCAATAGCTATTAAAATAGTTAAATATGTTTTAAGTGTGTATCCAATGATGTGTGAAATAGTAAAATATATTATAATTATTAGACTGCATAAAAATCTGTGTGATGGCTAATAAAGTTTGAAGCTTCCGACATCATATTGGTGGAGACGAAGTTTCCTTTGGAGTTCTCGCACGTGTTACATATATCCCTTCCTTTGATTGGGATGAATGGAAAGAGTATCTCACTTTCCTTGATTGGAATGAATGGAAGGAGTATTTCACTTCCCTCAGTTTTGACATCAAAGGCCTGCTAAAGGAGATCCCTATCATTACAATTGGCTCCAATTTTTACTTAAATTGTTTAGTGACAATCCTAGTACTCGTGAAGGCGATGAAAGAGTTATTTAAAACTGGAAGAATGGTGTTGTGTTGCTTTTCATCTTGTAGAAAAGGTCAGACCTCTAGAGGATTCGCTGGAACTTTGGGAAGAGTCTTGGAAAGGCCAGTTTCTGGATGGCAAGGAGCATGGGTAAATTTTGGCAAACTGGTAGGGCGTGTGGCACCTCCCATTGTTTGAGACTTCACGCCAGAACATGTGTCTAATCCTGATGAAATGACACGTTGTTTAGTTGAAGGATGTCTTTCATATGATGACCCAAACACGCAGCTCCTTGCTTTATGCTGGGGTCTAGTGACAGCTTGTGG
>NW_026087885.1:0-27324 GCF_022539395.1 Myiozetetes cayanensis | reverse complement strand
CCCCGCCTCCCTCCTCACTTCCGGCCACGCCCTCACCCTGGGGGCTCCTTCCGCCACGCCCCATGACGTCACCCTGCGCGCCCGCGCACCGCCGCGGACAGCGCCCCCTGTGGATCCGCGCCACCACTGCCGGTAATGACGCTGCAAGGGGTGGGGCTATGGGAGGGCCGAGAATGACCCGGAAGTGAACAGGAAGTGACTTTTTTTTTCCTCCCTCCCTCAGAGGCCCCCGGAGCCCCTCGTCGTCCCTCCCCCGCCGGCAGCGCCCGGGCGGCCCGGAGGACTCCGGCCGCCCCGCCCTGCAGGGGGCGCTGAGCGCGCTGGGCGGGGCCCTCCTGGCAGCGTTGGGGGCGGGGCTTGGATACTGCCGGTGGGGAGGGGCCGGGGGAGGAGGCAACAGCGCCCCCGCGGGACACGCAGGATGTCAACAAGGTGAGGGGGAGGGGCTGGAGAGGGATGGGGAGGATGGAGGGTGGGGAGGGGCAGAGAGGGTGGGGGAGGGGCCGAGGAGGAACAACAGCGCCCCCTGCAGGACAGGCAGGACGTCACCAAGGTGAGGGGGAGGGGTTGGGGAGGGGGATGGAGGAGGGGGCGGGGCTTGGATACTGCCGGTGGGGAGGGGCCGGGGAGGAAACAGCGCCTCCGCGGGACACGCAGGACGTCACCAAGGTGAGGGGGAGGGGTTGGGGAGGGGATGGAGGGGGGGATGGAGGGTGGGGAGGGGCCGGTGGAGGAGAGCAACAGCGCCCCCTGCAGGACACGCCTGATGTCACCAAGGTGAGGGGGAGGGGCTGGGGAGGGTGATGGAGGGGGGATGGAGGGTGGGGGAGGGGCAGGGGGATGCGGGGAGGGGCCGGGGAGGTGGCAGCAGCGCCCCCTGCGGGACACGCAGGACGTCACCAAGGTGGGGGAGGGGATGGGGATGGGGGAGGGGAGGTGAGGGTGGGGGAGGGGCAGGTGGAGGCAGCAACAGCGCGCCCTGCGGGACACGCAGGACATCACCAGGCGTGAGGGGAGGGGGAGGTGGAGGAGGGAGGGGGAGGGGCAAGAGGGTGGGGAGGAGCCCTGAGAGTGGGGGAGGGGCAAGAAGGATTGGAAGGTTGGGGGAAGGACCAGGAAAGTGGGGGAGGGGAAGGAGGGTGGGGGAGGGGCAAGAGGGTGGGGAGGGGAAAGAGGGTGGGGAGGGGCAGGGAGAGAATTTGAGGGTGGGGAGGGGCCAGGAGGTAGGGGAGGGGCAAAAAGGGATTTGAGGGTGAGGGAGGGGCCCTGAGGGTGGGGAGGGAGCAAGAGGGTGGGGAGGGGTTGGAGAGGGGATGGAGGGTGGGGGAGGGGCCAGGAGGGTGGGGAGGGGGCTGGAGAGAGGGGATTAAAGGGTAGGGAGGGGCAGGAGGGGATTTGAGGGGGGCCCTGAGGGTGGGGGGAGGGCAGGAGGAGATTGAGGGTGGGGAGGGGCCCTTTATTGGGGGAGGGGCCCTGAGGGTGGGGAGGCAAGAGGATGGGGGAGGGCAGAAAGGGATTTGAGAGTGGGAGTGGCCAGGAGGGTGGAGGGAGGGGCAGGAAATGCCCTGAAGGGGAGGGAGGGGCAGGAAACACCCCCAAGGGTGGGGGAGGGGCCTCAAATCATGGGGAGGGGAGAACTGGGGGGAGGGGGAACCCCAAAGAGGGAGGGGAAATAGGGTGGGGGAGGGTCCTCAATCGCCTGCTCCCCTCCTCTCCCAGGTGACCCCCGAGGGGTCCCTCGAGCCCCCAGCGACCTCCTGGGACCCCCAGGGTGAGTTTGTTTTGGGGGGTGGGGGAGAGGTTGAAAGGGGTGGGGGGAGGGCTGGGGGTGCCACCCTCCCCCACCTGACCTGTGGTAGGCTCTCCCCCTCCCCACCCCTCCTGCAGGTGATTGGTCCCACCCCCACGAGGAGGTGGAGCCTTGGGGGCTACGAGGAGGTGAGGGGGAGGGGCCAGGGGTGGGGGAGGGGCCAGGGGTGGGGGAGGGCCAGGGGTGGGGAGGGGACTAAAGGTGGGGGAGGGTCATGGGTGGGTTCTTGAGGTGGGGAGGGGCCCAAAGGTGGGGAGAGGGTTATGGTTGAGTTTTGGGGGGGAGGGGCCAGAGGTGGGGGAGGGGTGATGGGTGGTTCTTGAGGTGGGGAGGGGTCCCAAGGGGGAGGGGCCAAGGGTGGTTCTTGAGGTGGGGGAGGGGCCCCAAAGGGGGGAGAGGGTCGGGGTGGTTCTAAGGAGTGGGGAGGGGCCAAAAACAGGGAAGAGGTGGGGAGGGGCAGGAAAAGGTGGGGGAGGGGCAGGAAAGGGGGAGGGGCCGAGGGGGTGTCAACATCATGCCCCTCCCCCGACCCCTCCTCCCCCTTCAGGTGCCCCCGAGCCCTCGTGACCCCAGGGAGCCGTGTGAAATTTTGGGGGGGTGGGGGAGGGGCCACCAAAGGCCCCCTCCCACCCCCAATAAACCCCTCCCACCCCCCAAAAAACCCCTCCCACCCCCAAACAAACCCCTCCCCTTCAATTAACACCTCTGTTAATGAATTTTCTCTTTTATTACCAAAAAAATCCCCCCTCCTTTTTTTTCCCCTCTCCCCAAAACCCCCAAAACCCCCCAGATTTGACCCAAATTCCAACTGGGGGGGCGGGGCTTGTTTGAGGCTCCGCCCCCTTTTCTCGGCTCAGGCCACGCCCCTCGGGGGAGTCCGGTGACGTCATTTCTCCTTGGGGGGGGGCCTGGGGACACACCAGTATGGACCAGTTAGGGACCAGTGCACAGCAGTGCCCTCCCAGTATAGCCCAGTTACCACCAGTACCATCCCAGGGTCCTCCCAATCCATCCCAGTATAGCCCAGTTAATCCCAGTGCCCTCCCAGTGCCCTCCCAGTGCCATCCCAGTATAGCCCAGTTACCACCAGCGCCCTCCCAGTTACCACCAGTGCCCTCCCAGTATAGCCCAATTACCACCAGTGCCCTCCCAGTATAGCCCAGTAACCACCAGTTCCCTCCCAGTATAGCCCAGTTACCATCAGTACTATCCCAGTGCCCTCCCAGTCCATTCCAGTATAGCCCAGTTACCACCAGCGCCCTCCCAGTAACCACCAGTGCCATCCCAGTATAGCCCAGTTACCACCAGTGCCCTCCCAGTAATCGCCAGTACCATCCCAGTATAGCCCAGTTACCACCAGTGCCCTCCCAGTGCCATCCCAGTGTCTCCCCAGTGCCCTCCCAGTACAGTCCAGTAACCACCAGTGCCATCCCAGTATAGCCCAGTTTGCTCCCCAGTCACTCCCAGTGCCCCCAATCCCCTCCCAGTGCCCCCAATCCCTCCCAGTGCCCTCCCAGTGCCCCCAATCCCCTCCCAGTCCCCTCCCAGTGCCCCAATCCCCAGTGCCCTCCCAGTGCCCCCCAATCCCCTCCCAGTGCCCCCCAGTCCCCTCCCAGTGCTCCCAGTGTGCCCCAGTACCGGTACACCCCCACCACCACGGCGTGGTCCCTCTCGTAGGGCTCCAGCGTCAGCTGCTCCTGGGGTTTCATCCTCTCCGCCGTCATCTTCCGAACCTCCCCCGCGAACACCGCCTCGGCCGGCGCCGTAGAGTCGATGCAGTTGGCCTGGGGGACCAGTATAAACCAGTATGGACCAGTACGGACCAGTATGAACCAGTAAAAACCAGTATAGAACAAGATGGACCAGTATAAACCAGTATAGGTCGGTATAGACCAATATAGACCAGTCAATGTGAGTATAGACCAGCATAAACTAAACTAGGACAGAGTGGCATAGACCAGTGCAAACCAGTATGGACCAGTACAAACCAGTGCGGACCAGAAAAAACCAGTATAGAATGGGATAGGCCAGTATATGCCAGTATAGATCAGTATAGACCAGTATAGACCAGTATAGAGCAGTCAATACGAGTATATAGCAATAGAAACTAAACCAGTTTAAAGCAGTATAGACCAGTATAAACCAGTAGGAACCAGTAGGAACCAGTACGGACCGGTAAAAACCAGTAGAGAATGGGATAGACCAGTATAAACCAGTATAGAATGGGATAGACCAGTATAAGCCAGTATAGACCGGTATAGACCAGTCAATGTGAGTATAGACCAGCATAAACTAAACCAGTACAGAGTGGTATAGACCAGTATAAACCAGTAGGAACCAGGAGGAACCAATAGAGAACCAGTAAAAACCAGTATAGAATGGGATAGACCAGTATAGACCAGTACAAACCAGTATAGAGCAGTCAATACGAGTATAGAGCAATAGAAACTAAACCAGTTTAAAGCAGTATAGACCAGTATAAACCAGTAGGAACCAGTAGGGACCAGTAGGGACCAGTAGGGACCAGTAGGGACCAGTATAGAATGGGACGGACCAGTATAGACCAGTACAAACCAATATAGACCAGTCAATATGAGTATAGAACAATGTAAACTAAACAAGTTTAAAGCACTATAGGATAGTATAAACCAGTATAGACCAGTATAAACCAGTAGGAACCAGTACAAACCAGTGCGGACCAGAAAAAAAGAGTATAGAACAAGATGGACCAGTATAAGCCAGTATAGACCGGTATAGACTAATATAGACCAGTATAGACCAGTCAATGTGAGTATAGACCAGCATAAACTAAACCAGTACAGAGTGGTATAGAGCAGTATAAACCAGTATAGACCAGTAGGAACCAGTAGGAACCAGTGCGGACCAGTAAAAACCAGTATAGAATGGGATGGACCAGTATAAGCCAGTATAGACCAGTATAGAGCAGTCAATACGAGTATAGAGCAATAGAAACTAAACCAGTTTAAAGCACTATAGGATAGTATAAACCAGTATAGACCAGTACAAACCAGTATGAACCAGTACAAACCAGTATGAACCAGAAAAAAACAGTAGAGAATGGGATACGCCAGTATATGCCAGTATAGATCAGTAGAGACCAGTACAGACCAGTCAATACAAGTACAGACCAACATCAACTAAACCAGTTTAAAGCACTGTAGACCAGTATAAACTAGTACAAACCAGTATGAACCAGTAGGGACCAGTACGAACCAGAAAAAACCAGTATAGAATGGGATAGACCAGTATAAGCCAGTATAGACCGGTATAGACTAATATAGACCAGTATAGAGCAATCAATACGAGAATAGAGCAGCATAAACTAAACCAGTACAGAGTGGTGTAGACCAGTGCAAACCAGTATGGACCAGTACAAACCAGTAGGAACTGGTAAAAACCAGTATAGAATAGGATAGACCAGTATAAGCCAATATAGACCGGTATAGACTAATATAGACCAGTATAGAGCAGTCAATGTGAGTATAGACCAGCATAAACTAAACCAGTACAGAGTGGTATGGACCAGTATAAACCAGTATGAACCAGTAGACACCAGTAGAGACCGGTAAAAACCAGTATAGAATGGGATAGACCATTATATGCCAGTATAGACCAGTATAGAGCAGTATAGACCAGTATATACAAGTATAGAGCAATGTAAACTAAACCAGTTTAAGGCGCTGTAGACCAGTATAAACCAGTAGGAACCAGTACAAACCAGTGCAACCATTATAGAGCGTTACAAACCAGTATAAACCAGTATAGACCAGTATAGACCAGTATAAACCAGAATGGACCAATATAAAACATAAACCAGTACGAACCAGTATAGACCAGTACAAACCAGTAAGAACCAGTAGGGACCAGTACGAACCAGAAAAAAACAGTATAGAATGGGATAGACCAATATAAGCCAGTATAGACCGGTATAGACTAATATAGACCAGTATAGAGCAATCAATACGAGAATGGAGCAGCATAAACTAAACCAGTACAGAGTGCTATAGACCAGTATAAACCAGTATAGACCAGTATAGACCAGTATAGAGCAGTCAATACGAGTATAGAGCAATAGAAACTAAACCAGTTTAAAGCACTGTAGACCAGTATAAACCAGTAGGAACCAGTAGGGACCAGTATAAACCAGTAAAAACCAGTATAGAATAGGATAGACCAGTATAGACCAGTATAGACCAGTCAATACGAGTATACAGCAATATAAACTAAACCAGTTTAAAGCGCTATAGACCAGTATAAACCAGTAGGGACCAGTACGAACCAGTAGAAATCAGTGCGACCATTATAGAGCGTCACAAACCAGTATAAACTAGCATAGACCAGTATGCACCAGTATAAGCCAGAATGGACCAATATAGAACATAAACCAGTAGGAACCAGTAGGAACCAGTACAGACCAGTAGAAACCAGTATAGAACGGGATAGACCAGTATAAACCAGTATAGATCAGTAGAGAGCAGTACAGACAAGTCAATATAAGTACAGACCAGCATAAACTAAACCAGTACAGAGTGCTATAGACCAGTATAAACCAGTATAGAGCAGTAGAAACCAGTAGGAACCAGTAGGGACCAGAAAAAACTAGTATAGAATGGGATAGACCAGTATAAACCAATATAGACCAGTATAGAGCAGTATAGACCAGTATATACAAGTATAGAGCAATGTAAACTAAACCAGTTTAAGGCGCTGTAGACCAGTATAGACCAGTATAGACCAGTATAAACCAGTAGGAACCAGTAGGAACCAGAAAAAACCAGTATAGAATGGAATAGACCAGTATAAGCCAATATAGACCAGTATAGACCAGTCAATGTGAATATAGAGCAATGTAAACTAAACCAGTTTAAAGCACTATAGGATAGGGTAAACCAGTATAGACCAGTATAAACCAGTAGGAACCAGTAGGAACCGGTAAAAACCAGTATAGAACAAGATGGACCAGTATAAGCCAGTACAGACCAGTATAGACCAGTATATACGAGTATAGAGCAATGTAAACTAAACCAGTTTAAAGCACTATAGACCAGTATAAACCAGTAGGAACCAGTAGGGACCAGTAGAAACCAGTGCAGACCAATATAGACCAGTATAGAGTGTTACAAACCAGTATAGACCAGTATGCACCAGTATAAGCCAGAATGGACCAATATAGAACATAAACCAGTATGAAACAGTATAGACCAGTATAAAGCAGTACAGACCAGTATAAACCAGTAGGAACCAGTACAAACCAGTACGGACCGGTAAAAACCAGTACAGAATGGGATAGACCAGTATAAACCAGTATAGACCACTATAATCCAATATAGAATGACATACTCCAGTATAAACACCTATGAACCAGTATAAACTGAACCAGTATAGACCAGTATAAATCAGCATGGACCAGTATAAACCAGTATAAATCAGTACACACCAGTACGGAGAAATATAAACCAGTATAAACCAGTATAAATCACTGTGGACCAGTTCAAAACATAGACCAGTATGAACCAGTACAAGCCACTATAAACCAGTACAAACCACTATAAACCAGTATAGACCACTATAAACTGGAATAGACCAGTATAAACCAGTATAGACCAGTGTAAATCAATAAAAACCAGTATAAAGTGGTAGAGACCAGTACAGACCAGTACAAACCAGTACGGGCCAGTATTGAGTATAAACCAGTATAGACCAGTACAAACCAGTATGAATGAGTATAAACCAGTATGAACCAGTAAAAATCAGTGCGGACCAGCATAGAGTGGTATAAACCAGTATAGACCAATACAGACCAGTATACACCAGTATAAACCAGCATAAACTAAACCAGTTTAGAGCAGTATAGACCAGTATAAACCAGTAGGAACCAGTATAGACCAGTATGGACATACTGGTGTGAACTGGTCTCACCTTGATGGAGATGATGAAGTGTCCCCACCCCCCATGAACTGGTCCCAGTGCCCCACTGCCCATCCCAGTAACCCGTACCGGTTTACATTGACTCGTACTGGTCCATACTGGTATATAATGCCCTATACTGGTCTATACTGGTCTGTACTGGTTTGTACTGGTCCGAACTGGTCTCACCTTGATGGAGATGATGAAGTGTCCCCACCCCCCTTAACTGGTCCCAGTGCCCCACTGCCCATCCCAGTGACCAGTACTGGTCCGTACTGGTATATAACGCCCTATACTGGTCCGTAGTGGTCTATACTGGTCTGTACTGGTCTGTACTGGTCCGAACTGGTCTCACCTTGATGGAGATGATGAAGTGCCCCCCGCAGCGCAGGAAGTGGTGGGCGTTCAGGGCCACGATTCGGGTCTGGTCGGGCTGGGCCACGTCGGCGAAAATCACATCGACCATCCCTGGGGGGAGGGGGATTTTGGGGTCAGTTTTGGGGATTTTGGGTCAGTTTGAAGGATTTGAGGGGTTTTGGTTCATTTTGGGGTCATTTTGAGAGGTTTTGGGTCATTTTGGGGGGGTTGGGTCATTTTGGGGGATTTTGGGTCATTTTGAGGTCGTTTTGGGTCATTTTGGGGGTTTTGACTCATTTTGGGGTCATTTTGGGGGATTTGGCTCATTTTGGGGAATTTGGGTCAGTTTGGGGGGTTTTGGGTAATTTTGGGGTCGTTTTGGGGGGTTTTGAGGTCATTTTGGGGGATTTGGGTCAGTTTAGGGAGGGTTTGGGTCATTTTGGGGTCCTTTTGGGGGGTTTTGGGTCATTTTGGGGTCGTTTTGGGCCATTTGGGGGGATTTGGGTCAGTTTGGGGTCAGTTTGGGGGAATTTGGGTCATTTTGGGGTCATTTTGAGAGGTTTTGGGTCATTTTGGGGGATTTTGGGTCATTTTGGGGTCGTTTTGGGTCATTTTGGGGGTTTTGACTCATTTTGGGGTCATTTTGGGGGATTTGGGTCATTTTGGGGAATTTGGGTCAGTTTTGGGGATTTTGGGTCACTTTGGGACAGTTTGGGGGGATTTGGGTCATTTTGGGGAATTTGGCTCATTTTGGGGAATTTGGGACAGTTTGGGGGGATTTGGGTCACTTTGGGGGGTTTTGGGCCATTTTGGGGAATTTGGGACAGTTTGGGGGGTTTGGGCTCATTTTGGAGTCGTTTTGGGTCATTTTGGGTCATTTTGGAGGTTTGGCTCATTTTGGGGTCGTTTTGGGGGGGTTTTGGGTCATTTTGGGGTCTTTTCATGACATTTTGGGGTGATTTTGGTTAATTTTGGGTCGGTTTTGGTAAATTTAACCCACCAATGAGCATCCTGTACTTGTGTGGGTGCCGGGCGTCCTCGATGACGGGCACCACGTTGGGGCTTTCATGTTATCTTTAGGTGATTTTATGATAATTTTGGGTAATTTCAGGGTGATTTTGGGGTGATTTTTGGTGATTTTGGTTAATTTCGGGCTGGTTTTGGTTAATTTAACCCACCAATGAGCATCCTGTACTTGTGTGGGTGCCGGGCGTCCTCGATGACGGGCACCACGTTGGGGCTTTTATGTTATTTTTGTTTAATTTTAAGATATTTTTGGGTAATTTCAGGGTGATTTTAGGTAATTTTGGGGTGATTTTGGTTAATTTTGGGCTGGTTTTGGTTAATTTAACCCACCAATGAGCATCCTGTACTTGTGAGGGTGCCGGGCGTCCTCGATGACGTGGCACCACGTTGGGGCTTTTATGTTAATTTTGGTTGATTTTTACGATAATTTCGGGGTGATTTTCGGTGATTTTGGTTAATTTTGGGCTGGTTTTGGTTAATTTAACCCACCAATGAGCATCCTGTACTTGTGTGGGTGCCGGGCGTCCTCGATGACGGGCACCACGTTGGGGCTTTTATGTTAATTTTGGTTGATTTTACGATAATTTTGGGTAATTTTGGGGTGATTTTGGTTAATTTTGGGCTGTTTTTGGTTAATTTAACCCACCAATCAGCATCCTGTACTTGTGTGGGTGCCGGGCGTCCTCGATGACGGGCACCACGTTGGGGCTTTTATGTTAATTTTGGTTGATTTTATGACATTTTCTCATAATTTCGGGGTGATTTTTGGTGATTTTGGTTAATTTTGGGCTGTTTTTGTTAAATTTCACTGACCTATGAGCATCCTGTACTTGTGTGGGTGCCGGGCGTCCTCGATGACGGGCACCACGCTGGCTTTTGTTAATTTTGGTGATTTTATGGTATTTTGGGGTGATTTTGGTTAATTTTGGGTTAATTTTGGGTTGTTTTAGTTAAATTTGACTGACCTATGAGCATCCTATACTTGTGGGGGTGCCGGGCGTCCTCGATGACGGGCACCACGTTCGTCCTTTTCTTGGCCACGTTGAGCAGATCCCGCCCCGAGCGGTGCGAGAACTCCACCGCGTAGACCACGCCCTCCTGGGGACACGCCCACCAGTCAGGCCACGCCCACCCAGAGACCACGCCCACCACACAGACCACGCCCTCCTGGGGACACGCCCATCATTAAACCACACCCACTGATTACATCATAGCCATTACACAGACCACGCCCTCCTGGGGACACGCCCATGTTAGGCCACGCCCACCCACAGACCACGCCCTCCTGGGGACACGCCCACCAATCAGGCCATGCCCACCCAGAGACCACGCCCTCCGGAGGACACGCCCATGTTAGACCACGCCCACCCAGAGACCACGCCCACCACACAGACCACACCCTCATGGGGACACGCCCACACGTTAGGCCACGCCCACCACACAGACCACGCCCACCACACAGACCACGCCCTCCTGGGGACACACCCATGTTAGGCCACACCCACCAGAGACCACACCCTACTGGGGACACGCCCATGTTAGGCCACGCCCACCCAGAGACCACGCCCTCCTGGGGACACGCCCACACGTTAGGCCACGCCCACCCAGAGACCACACCCACCACACATACCACGCCCTCCTGGGGACACGCCCACTGATTACATCATGACCATCATACAGACCACGCCCTCCTGGGGACATGCCCACCCATTAGACCATGCCCACCACACAGAGACCACGCCCTCCTGGGGACACACCCACCAATCAGGCCACACCCACCCAGAGTCCACGCCCGCCCAGAGACCACGCCCTCCTGGGGACATGCCCATGTTAGGCCACGCCCACCCAGAGACCACGCCCTCCTGGGGACACGCCCACCAATCAGACCACGCCCACCCGGAGACCACACCCACCCATTAGACCACACCCACTCACAGACCACACCCTCCTGGAGACACACCCACCAGTCAGGCCACGCCCACTGATTGTATTGCAGTCATTACACAGACAATGCCCTCCTGGGGACACGCCCATGTTAGACCATGCCCACACAGAGACCACGCCCACACGTTAGGCCACGCCCACTGATTACATCATAGCCATTAAATAGACCACGCCCTCCTGGGGACACGCCCATGTTAGACCACACCCCCTGATTACATCATAGCCATTAAATAGACCACGCCCTCCTGGGGACACGCCCTCCTGGGGACACGCCCATGTTAGACCATGTTAGACCACGCCCTCCTGGGGACACGCCCACCAATTAGGCCACGCCCACCACACAGACCACGCCCTCCTGGGGACACGCCCACCTGTTAGACCACGCCCACCCAGAGACCACACCCACCCAGAGACCACACCCTGCTGGGGACACGCCCACGCATTAGGCCACGCCCACTGATTACATCATAGCCATTAAATAGACCACGCCCTCCTAGGGACACGCCCATCATTAAACCACACCCACTGATTACATCACAGCCATTATACAGACCATGCCCTCCTGGGGACATGCCCAAGTTAGGCCACGCCCACTGATTACATCACATCCATCATACAGACCATGCCCTCCTGGGGACACGCCCATCAATTAGACCACGCCCACTGATTACATCATAGCCATTAAATACACCACGCCCTCCTGGGGACACGCCCATCAATCAGACCACACCCACTGATTACATCATAGTCATTACACAGACCACGCCCTCCTGGGGACATGCCCACCAATTAGACCACGCCCACTGATTACATCATAGCCATTAAATAGACCACGCCCTCCTGAAGACACGCCCATTAATCAGACCACGCCCACCACATAGACCACGCCCTCCTGGGGACACGCCCACCTGTTAGACCACGCCCACCGAGAGACCACACCCACTACACAGACCACGCCTTCCTGGGGACACGCCTACAAATCACACCACACCCACCCAGAGACCACGCCTTCCTGTGGACACACCCACCATTAAGCCACACCCACCACACAGACCACGCCCTCCTGGGGACACACCCACCAATTAAACCATGCCCTCCTTCCTGGGGACACACCTGTGTCCCAGGTGTGTGCCACCCGTCCCCAGGTGTGTGCCACCAGTCCCCAGGTGTGTCCCACCCGTCCCCAGGTGTGTCCCCAGGTGTGCCCAGGTGTGTCACCAGTCCCCAGGTGTCCCCAGGTGTGTGTTTATCCCCCCAGGTGTGTCCCCATCAGTCCCAGGTGTGTCCCAGGTGTGTCCCAGGTGTGTCCCTCACCTGCCCCACGATGTCAGACACGTGTGACACGGTGGTCCCCGAGGCCGCCCCCAGGTGTGTCCCAGGTGTGTCCCCTGTCCCCAGGTGTGTCCCAGGTGTGTCCCAGGTGTGTCCCAGGTGTGTTACCTGTCCCAGGTGTCTCACCTGCCCCATGATGTCGGACACGTGTGACACGGTGGTGCCCGAGGCCGCCCCCAGGTGTGTCCCAGGTGTGTCCCAGGTGTGTCCCAGGTGTGTCCCCTGTCCCCAGGTGTGTCCCCAGGTGTGTGTTTATCCCCCCAGGTGTGTCCCTCACCTGCCCCACGATGTCAGACACGTGTGACACGGTGGTCCCTGAGGCCGCCCCCAGGTGTGTCCCAGGTGTGTCCCAGGTGTGTCCCCTGTCCCAGGTGTGTGTTTATCCCCCCAGGTGTGTCCCAGGTGTGTTACCTGTCCCCAGGTGTGTCACCTGTCCCCAGGTGTGTCCCCAGGTGTGTCCCAGGTGTGTCCCCTGTCCCAGGTGTGTCTCACCTGCCCCACGATGTCAGACACGTGTGACCCAGGTGTGTCCCCGCAGGCCGCCCCAGGTGTGTCCCAGGTGTGTCCCCTGTCCCCAGGTGTGTCCCAGGTGTGTCCCCTGTCCCCAGGTGTGTCCCCTGTCCCAGGTGTGTCCCAGGTGTGTCCCAGGTGTGTCCCCAGGTGTGTCCCAGGTGTGTCCTCTGTCCCCAGGTGTGTCCCAGGTGTGTCCCAGGTGTGTCCTCTGTCCCCAGGTGTGTCCCCAGGTGTGTGTTACCTGTCCCAGGTGTGTCCCTCACCTGCCCCACGATGTCAGACACGTGTGACACGGTGGTGCCCGAGGCCGCCCCCAGGTGTGTCCCAGGTGTGTCCCAGGTGTGTTACCTGTCCCCAGGTGTCCCCAGGTGTGTCCCCTGCCCCCAGGTGTGTCCCAGGTGTGTGCCCTGTCCCCAGGTGTGTCCCAGGTGTGTCCCCAGGTGTGTCCCAGGTGTCCCCAGGTGTGTCCCCTGTCCCCAGGTGTGTCCCAGGTGTGTACAGGTGTGTACAGGTGTGTCCCCTGTCCCCAGGTGTGCCCAGCTGTGTCCCAGGTGTGTCCCAGGTGTGTCCCCTGTCCCCAGGTGTGTGTTTATCCCCCCAGGTGTCCCCAGGTGTGTCTCACCTGCCCCACGATGTCAGACACGTGTGACACGGTGGTCCCCGAGGCCGCCCCCAGGTGTGTCCCAGGTGTGTCCCCTGTCCCCAGGTGTGTCCCAGGTGTGTCCCAGGTGTGTCCCAGGTGTGTCCCAGGTGTGTCCCAGGTGTGTGTTACCTGCCCCACGATGTCGACGCAGTGTGTCACGGTGGTCCCGAGGCCGGCCTCCCAGGTGTGTCCCAGGTGTGTTACCTGTCCCCAGGTGTGTCCCAGGTGTGTGTTTATCCCCCCAGGTGTGTCCCAGGTGTCTCACCTGCCCCACGATGTCAGACACGTGTGACACGGTGGTCCCCGAGGCCGCCCCCAGGTACAGAACCTTCGCCCCGGGCCGGATGTGGATGCGGTCGATGCCCCCCAGAATGGCTGCGGCCAGCTTGGAGCGGAACGGGTTCCATGCACGGTACTCGATGGATCCATCACCCTCCTGAAACCAGTAAAAACCAGTTAGAACCAGTATAAACCAGTATGAACCAGTATGCACCAATAAAAACCACAATGAACCAGCATGAACCAGTAAAAACCAGTACTGAGTAACAAAAACCAGTAGATACAACAACGGGCTGGTACAGACAGTATGCACCAGTTTAAACCAGTCCATCCCAGTTCATCCCAGTGACCTTCCAGTTCATCCCAGCGTTCTCCCAGTTCATCCCAGTGATCTCCAGTCCATCCCAGTGACCTGCCAGTTCATTCCACTGACCTCCCAGTTTATCCCAGTGCTCTCCCAGTTCATCCCAGTAACCTCCTAATCCATCGCAGTCCCCACCCAGTTCATCCCAGTGCTCTCCCAGTCCATCCCACTAACCCCCAGTCCATCCCAGTTCATCCCAGCATTCTCCCAGTTCCTTCCAGTGACCTCCAGCTCCTCCCAGTGAGTCCCCAGTTCATCCCAGTGCCCTCTCAGTTCATCCCAGTGACCTCCTAATCCATTCCAGTGACCTCCCAGTTCATCCCAGTTCCCACCCAGTTCATCCCAGTGCTCTCCCAGTTCCTCCCAGTCATCTCCCAGTCATCTCCCAGTTCCTCCCAGTCCCCTCCCAGTTCATCCCAGTGCTCTCCCAGTTCATCCCAGTGCTCTCCCAGTTCCTCCCAGTGACCTCCAAGTTCCTGCCATCGCTCTCCCAGCCCATCCCAGTGACCCCCCAGTTCATCCCAGTGCTCTCCAGTTCAGCCCAGCTCACCCCAGTGACCTCCTAATCCATCCCAGTCCCTCCCAGTCCCTCCCAGTGCCCCCCAGTTCATCCCAGTGCTCTCCCAGTTCATCCCAGTTCCCACCCAGTTCATCCCAGTGCTCTCCCAGTTTATCTCAGTGACCTCCCAGCTCATCCCAGTGACGTCCCAGTTCATCTCGGTGACCTCCTAATGCATCCCAGTGCTCTCCTAGTTCCTCCCAGTGACCTCCCAGTTCATCCCAGTGACCTCCCAGTTCCTGCCATCGCTCTCCCAGTCCATCCCAGTGACCCCCCAGTTCATCCCAGTGACCTCAGTCCCTCCCAGTTCATCCCAGTGACCTCCCAGTACCCCCCAATCCCCTCCCAGTCCCTCCCAATCCCCTCCCAATCCCCTCCCAGTGCCTCCCAATCCCCTCCCAGTGCCCCCAATCCCTTCCCAATCCCTTCCCAATCCCCTCCCAGTGCCTCCCAGTGCTCCCAGTCACCTCCACACTGATCCGTTTCTCCCCGTACACCGACTCCCCCGGCACCAAATTCCGCGTCACCAGCGCGTCCTCCCGGCCCCGGCAGATGAACACACCTGGGGGGACACCAGTCACTCCCAGTTCATCCCAGTTCATCCCAGTTACCCTCCCAGTGCCTCCCAGTCGCTCCCAGTGCCGCCCAATCCCCTCCCAGTCGCTCCCAGTGCCTCCCAATCCCATCCCAATGTCCTCCCGGCCCCGGCAGATGAACACACCTGGGGGGGACACCAGTCACTCCCAGTTCATCCCAGTATATCCCAGTTACTCTCCCAGTGCCTCCCAGTGCCCCCCAATACCCTCCCAATCCTTCCCAGTGCTCCCAGTGCTGCCCAATCCCCTCCCAGTCGCTCCCAGTGCCTCCCAATCCCATCCCAGTCCCGGCCCCGGCAGATGAACACACCTGGGGGGGACACCAGTCACTCCCAGTTCATCCCAGTATATCCCAGTTACCCTCCCAGTTCCTCCCAGTACCCCCCAATACCCTCCCAGTCCCTCCCAGTGCTCCCAGTCGCTCCCAGTGCCTCCAATCCCCTCCCAGTGCCGGCCCCAGCAGATGAACACACCTGGGGGGGACACCAGTCACTCCCAGTTCATCCCAGTATATCCCAGTTACCCTCGCAGTCCATCCCAGTACCCCCCAATCCCTTCCCAGTGCTCCCAGTGCCCCCCAATCCCCTCCCGGTCCATCCCAGTCCCGGCCCCGGCAGATGAACACACCTGGGGGGGACACCAGTCACTCCCAGTACCTCCCAGTACCTCCCAGTGCCCTCCCAGTGCCCTCCCAGTTCCTCCCAGTTACCCTCCCAGTGCCCTCCCAGTTCCTCCCAGTTCCTCCCAATCCCTCTCAGTGCTCCCAGTCCATCCCAGTGCCCCCCAATCCCCTCCCAGTCCATCCCAGTCCCGGCCCCGGCAGATGAACACACCTGGGGGGAGGGGACACATCTGGCTCCCAGTTCAGCCCAGTATATCCCAGTTACCCTCCCAGTCCATCCCAGTACCCCCCAATACCCTCCCAGTCCTTCCCAGTGCTCCCAGTGCCCCCCAATCCCCTCCCAGTCCATCCCAGTCCACCCCAGTTCTCCCCGCTACCTTCTCCATCCCTCTCAGTGTTCCCAGTCCCTCCCAATCCCTTCCCAGTTCCTTGAACTCTCCTCCCAGTCTATCCCAGTCCCCTCCAATCCCCTCTAGTCCTTCCCAGTATATCCCAGTTACCCCCCAAATCCCCTCCCAATCTTCCCCAGTGCTCCCAGTTACTCTCCCAATCCCCCCCAATCCCCTCCCAGTCCCTCCCCCACTCCATCCCCCAATCTCTTCCCAGTTCCTTGAACTCTCCTCCCAGTCTATCCCAGTCCCCTCCAATCCCCTCTAGTCCTTCCCAGTACATCCCAGTCACCCCCCAAATCCCCTCCCAGTCCGTTCCAGTGCTCCCCAATCCCCTCCCAGTCCCTCCCATTTCCCCTCCCAGTCCCTCCCAGTGCCCCCCAATCCCCTCCCAGTGCCCCCAATCTCCTCCCAGTCCCTCCCAGTGCCCCCAATCCCCTCCCAGTCCCTCCCAGTGCCCCCAATCCCCTCCCAGTGCCCCCAATCCCTCCCAGTGCCCCCAATCCCTCCCAGTGCCTCCCAATCCCTCCCAGTGCTCCCAGTGCCCCCAATCCCTCCCAATCCCCTCCAAGTGCCTCCCAATCCCCTCCCAGTGCCCCCAATCCCCTCCCAGTCACTCCCAGTCCCTCCCAGTGCCCCCAATCCTCCCAATCCCTCCCAGTCCCTCCCCAGTGCCCCCAGTCCTCCCAGTCCCTCCCAGTTACCCTCGTGCCGATGTGGTTCCACCGTCACTTTTGCCTCCTTTGAAGCCCCCGGCCTCCTCTGGCCGCCCTCCTCTGGCCCCGCCCCTCGGCCTCGGCCACGCCCCCTGCCGCCTCTGGCTCCGCCCCCGCCGCCTCGGGCTCCGCCCCTCCTCCTCTGGCCACGCCTCCGCGGGACTGGAAACCTCCGCCTGTAATGGGAGGGCACTGGTTATACTGGGAGGGACTGGGAGGGGATTGGGCACTGGGAGGACTGGGAGGATTGGGAGGACTGGGAGGGACTGGGAGGGACTGGGAGGGATTGGGAGGGCACTGGGAGGGACTGAGGTATACTGGGAGGGACTGGGAGTGGGACTGGGAGGCACTGGGAGGGATTAGAAGAAACTGGTTATACTGGGAGGGACTGGGAAGGGATTGAGGGGCACTGGGAGAGACTGGGAGGGATTGGGGGACTGGTTTATACTGGGAGGGACTGGGAGGGAATTGGGGGCACTGGGAGGGATTGGGGGACTGGGAGTACTGGGAGGCATTAGGAGAACTGGCTATACTGGGAGGGGACTGGAATGGGACTGGGAGAGACTGGGAGGGACTGGGAGCACTGGGAGGGATTGGGGGCACTGGGAGGGACTGGGAGCGACTGGGAGGGACTGGGAGGGATTGGGGGGCACTGGGAGGGGACTGGGAGGGACTGGGAGGGACTGGGAGGGATTGGGGGCACTGGGAGAGGGATTGGGAGGCACTGGGAGGGATTGGGGGCACTGGGAGGGGATTGGGGAGCACTGGGAGGGGATTGGGGGGCACTGGGAGGCACTGGGAGGGGATTGGGGAACACTGGTTTATACTGGGAGAGGATTGGGGGGCACTGGGAACAGATTGGGGAGCACTGGTTTATACTGGGAGGGGATTGGAAGCTACTGGGAGGGAATTGGGGGGCACTGGGAGGGACTGGGGGGTACTGGGATGGACTGGGAGGGGATTGGGAGGGACTGGGAGAGCACTGGGAGTGACTGGGATGGATTAGGAGGGAACTGGTTATACTGGGAGGGGAACTGGGAGCACTGGAGAGCACTGGGATGGACTGGAAGAGGATTGGGTGGTAACTGGGATGAACTGGAATGGACTGGGAGGGGATTGGGGGGTAACTGGGATGAACTGGGAAGGACTGGGATGAACTGCAGGGCTAACTGGTTAGACTGGGAAGGACTGGGATAAACTGGGAAGGACTGGGGTCAAGTGGGGGTAGTAACTGGGATGGACTGGGAGGGACTGGGATGAACTGGGAGGGTAACTGGTCAGACTGAGTGAGACTGGGATAAACTGGGAAGGACTGGGATGAACTGGGGGGGGTAACTGGTCAGACTGGGAGGGGACTGGGATGGACTGGGATGAACTGGGGTGGTAACTGAGAGGGGATTGGCAAGGACTGGGAAGGACTGGGATGAACTGGGAGGGTAACTGGTCAGACTGGGAGCACTGGGGCTCCCAGCAGAGCCGTCACTGGTCCATACTGGTCCATACTGGGACTCACCTCGGCCTCGGAAGCCGCCGCGTCCCCCCCGGGGGCTGAAACCTGGGGGGGCAAACTGGTCAGACTGGGAGCACTGGGAGGCTCCCAGTTGGGCTCAAGCACCCCCCCAGTCCCTCCCAGTTTATCCCAGTGCCTCCCAGTCCCTCCCAGTTAACCCCAATAGTTCCCAATCCCCTTCCAGTCCCCCAGTGCCTCCCCAATCCCCCTCCCAGTACATCCCAGTTACCCCAAAATCCCTCCCAGTTGTTCCCACTCCATCCCAGTTTGTCCCAGTCCATCCCAGTTAGCCCCACTATGCCCCAATTCCCTCCCAGTCCCTCCCAGTTCATCCCAGTTTGTCCCAGTTACCCTAAACCCTTCCCAGTTAACCCTAATCACCCCAATTCCTCCCAGTTCATCCCAGTTTGTCCCAGCACCCTCAACCTCCCAGTTCCCCAATCCCCTCCCAATTCCCTCCCAGTTCATCCCAGTTCGTCCCAGTTACCCCAAAACCCCCTCCCAGTCCATCCCAGTGCCCCCCAATCCCCTCCCAGTCGCTCCCAGTTACCCCTAAACCCTCCCAGTCCATCCCAGTCGCTCCCCCAGTGCCCCCAATCCCCAGTGTGTCCCAGTTACCCCAAAATCCCTCCCCAGTTGTTCCCACTCCATCCCAGTTTGTCCCAGTCCATCCCAGTTACCCCCACTACGCCCCAATTCCCTCCCAGTCCCTCCCAGTTCATCCCAGTTTGTCCCAGTTACCCCTAAACCCCTTCCCAGTTAACCCCAATCGCCCCAATTCCCTCCCAGTTCATCCCAGTTTGTCCCAGTTACCCCTCAACCCCCTCCCAGTTCCCCCAATCCCCTCCCAATTCCCTCCCAGTTCATCCCAGTTCGTCCCAGTTACCCCAAAACCCCCTCCCAGTCCATCCCAGTGCCCCCCAATCCCCTCCCAGTCGCTCCCAGTTACCCCTAAACCCCCTCCCAGTCCATCCCAGTCGCTCCCAGTGCCTCCCAGTGTGTCCCAGTTACCCCTAAACCCCCTCCCAGTCGCTCCCAGTGAACCCCAGTCCCTCCCAGTTAACCCCAGTCCCCCCAATCCCCTCCCAGTTACCCCTAAACCCCCTCCCAGTCCCCCCAATTCCCTCCCAACTCCCTCCCAGTTCATCCCAGTTCGTCCCAGTTACCCCAAAATCCCCTCCCAGTCCCCCCAATTCCCTCCCAGTGCTCCCAATTTCTTCCCAGTGTCCCCCAATTCCCTCCCAGTTCATCCCAGTTACCCCTAACCCCCCTCCCAGTCGCTCCCAGTGAACCCCAGTCCCCCCAATCCCTTCCCAGTTACCCCGAAATCCCCTCCCAGTCCATCCCAGTTACTCCTGAAATCCCCCAGTCGCTCCCAGTGCCTCCCAGTTTGCCCCAGTTACCCCTAAACCCCCTCCCAGTTAACCCCAGTCCCCCCAATTCCCTCCCAGTCCCCCCCAATCCGCTCCCAGTCCATCCCAGTTACTCCTAAACCCCCTCCCAGTCGCTCCCAGTTAACCCCAGTCCATCCCAGTTACCCCGAAACCCCCTCCCAGTCCATCCCAGTTAACCCCAGTCCCCCCAATCCCCTCCCAGTCCATCCCAGTTACCCCTAAACCCCTTCCCAGTCGCTCCCAGTGCCTCCCAGTCCATCCCAGTTACCCCGAAACCGCCTCCCAGTCCATCCCAGTTAACCCCAGTCCCCCCAATCCCCTCCCAGTCCCTCCCAGTTTGTCCCAGTTACCCCTAAACCCCCTCCCAGTCTCTCCCAGTCGCTCCCAGTTTGTCCCAGTAACCCCTAAACCCCTTCCCAGTCCCTCCCAGCTAACCCCAGTCCCCCCCAATTCTCTCCCAGTCCATCCCAGTTACCCCTAAAACCCCTCCCAGTCCATCCCAGTTAACCCCAGTCCCCCCAATTCCCTCCCAGTCCCCCCCAATTCTCTCCCAGTCCCTCCCAGTTACCCCTAAACCCCCTCCCAGTCACTCCCAGTCCCTCCCAGTTACCCCCAAACCCCCTCCCAGTGGCTCCCAGTTCCTCCCAGTTCATCCCAGTCCAGACCGGGTCTCATCGCGGCCTTTCCCACGCGGGGCCCTCGCGCGCGTGCGTTCTGGCGGAAGCGGAAATGACGTCACGTAACTCCCCCATCAAGGCCACGCCCACAACCGGGCGGAAGTGCCCTCAGCTCCATCGAGTTTTTGTTTTTTTGGGGACAAAAATGGTGTTTTTGGGCAACCCGAGATGATTTTTTTGACTTTTCGGGGCCGTTTCGAGCATTTTTGGGGCCATTTCGGGGCTTTTTTGGGGCCATTTCGGGGCTTTTTGGGGCTTTTTCGGGGCCGTTTCGCGGCACTTCCGGGTCTGGTCTGGTTTTCCCCCGTCCGCCATTTTTCCTCCAAGAGGCGGCGCTCGGGGGCTGAAGGTGCCGCTCGGTGGTGGTTTGGTGACGTCACTTCCGGCGGCGCTCCGGCGGTTCCGGCGCGACTCGTTGGTTCCGGCGGGCGGCGAGCGGGGGTGACTTTGAGGAGAGGAGGTGACTGGGATGGACTGGGATGGACTGGGAGCGACTGGGGGGGGATTGGGGGGGACTGGGAGGGATTGGGGGCACTGGGAGCGACTGGGAGGGGATTGGGGGGGACTGGGAGGGGATTGGGAGGCACTGGGAGCGACTGGGAGGGGATTGGGGGCACTGGGAGGGACTGGGGGGGAACTGGGCCCATTTTGAGGGTTACTGGGACGGACTGGGGGTGACTGGGGGGCACTGGGATGGACTGGGAGCACTGTGGGGGGGGAACTGGGATGGACTTGGAGGGAACTGTAGGAAACTGGGATGAATTGGGAGGGCACTGGGATGAACTGGGAGGGACTGGGATGGAACTGGAAGAAACTGGGAGGACACTGGGATGAACTGGAAAGGGACTGGGATGGACTGGGAAATCCCTGGGATGAACTGGGAGCATTGGGGGGAAATTAGGAAGGAACTGGGAGGGAACTGGGATATACTGGGAAGGCACTGGGAGCACTGAGGGGGAACTGGGATGAACTGGGATGGACTGGGAGGGCACTGGGATGAACTGGGATAAACTGGGATGAACTGGGCTGAACTGGGATGGAACTGGGATGAACTGGGATGAACTGGGAGGGACTGGGATGGAACTGGAAGAAACTGGGAGGGCACTGGGATGAACTGGGATAAACTGGGATGAACTGGGCTGAACTGGGAGGGCCTTGCAGAAGGAACTGAACCTTTTTATTTTATACTTACAATGTATTATAATTAATAACCTTTTAATTAAGGTGCTAATTAATTAATTGCTTATTAATTGCATTAATTATGCTTTAATTAGTTTATTAATTACTGTAATTAGCAATTAGTCAGGTGAGCCACTAATTAATTGATTTGGTTTTTGGCCATCCCGTTAATTGGTTTCCTAATTACTTTGTTAATTAATGCAGTTAATTAATTGGCTTTTGAATTACTTTATTAATTAAGGGAATTAGTAAATCCTTAATTAAGTTATTAATTGGTTGATTTGCATTTTATTTCTGTAATTGCTTTTGTGTAATATTTATGGGTAACTTTGCTGGTTGCTGAGTGCTAATTAGCATAATTAATGACCCCCCAGCTCGTTAATTCTTTCCCCCCCCTCGATCTTTTTCTCCTCCCCTTTCTGAGTCCAAGGGGGGATTAATTAACCCCAGGGTGGGCTAATTAACCCCAGAAGGATCTTAATTCCTTTTTGAGAGCATTAATTAATTTAGTAGATCCTTAATTAATTAATGGGGTGTTAATTAGCAGAGTTAATGATCCCCCAACATCCTTATTTTTCATTTGAATGTTCCTTTTTCCTTCGTTTTTTTTATATTAAAGGAAAATTAATTAATTCTAGGGTGGATTAATCAACCCCAGCAGGGTCTTAATGATTCCCTGTGGGTGTTAATTAACCCTGCAGACCCCCCATTAATTACTGGGGTGCTAATTAGTATAATTAAGGAGCTCCCAATCTTATTATTTTCCTTGTTTGCTTTCTCTTTTGTCTCCTTTTTTTTGTATTAAGTGTGGGTTAATTAAGTCCAGGATGAGTTAATTAAATCTAGGAGCATCTTAATTGTTTCTTGGGAGTGTTAATTGATCTTGTAGATCCTTAATTAACTAATGGACTGTTAATTAGCAGAGTTAATAACCCCCCAATCTCCTTATTTTTTATTTAAATGTTCTTTTTCCTTCAGTTTTTTTATATTAAAGGGAAATTAATTAACCCCAGGGTGAATTAATCAACCCCAGGAGGGTCTTAATGATTCCCTGTGGGTGTTAATTAACCCTGCAGACCCCTCATTAGTTATTAGGGTGCTAATTAGCATAATTAATGAGCCCCCAATCTCCTTGTTCTCCTTTTCCATTTTCTCTTTTCCCTCTTTTTTTTTGTATTAAGGGTGGATTAATTAACCCCAGGGTGGGTTAATTAACCCCAGGAGGGTCTTAATTTTTTCTGAGGAGCATTAATTAATCCAGTAGATTCTTAATTAACTAATGGAGTGTTAATTAGCAGAGTTAATGATCCCCCAACCTCCTTATTTTTCATTTAAATGTTCTTTTTTCCTTCAGTTTTTTTCATATTAAAGGGGGATTAATTAACCCTAGGGTGGATTAATTAACCCCAGGAGGATCTTAATGATTCCCTGTGGGTGTTAATTAACCCTACAGACCCCTCATTAATTACTGGGGTGCTAATTAGCATAATTAATGAGCATTCAACCTCATTATTCTTCTTCTTCATTTTCTCTTTCCCCTGATTTTTTTTGTGTTAAAGGTGGATTAATTAATCTAGAATGGGTTAATTAACCTCAGGAGGGCCTTAATTCTTTCTAGGGAGCATTAACTAATCTTCATTAATTAATGGGGTGTTAATTAGCAGAGTTAATGACCCTGCAATGTCCTTATTTTTCGTTTAAATGTTCTTTTTTCTTCCAGTTTTTTTATATTAAAGGGAAATTAATTAACCCCAGGGTGGGTTAATCAACCCCAGCAGGGTCTTAATGATTCCCTGTGGGTGTTAATTAACCCTGCAGACCCCTCATTAGTTATTAGGGTGCTAATTAGCATAATTAATGAGCCCCCAATCTCCTTATTCTTTTTCTCGTTTTTCTCTTTTCTCTTAATTTTATTGTATTAAGGGTGGATTAATTAACCCAGGAGGGATTAATTAACCCCAGGAGGATCTTAATTTCTTCTGAATAGTATTAATTAATCCAGTAGATCCTTAATTAACTAACAGAGTGTTAATTAGCAGAATTAATGACCCTCCAATCTCCCTATTTTTCATTTAAATGTTCATTTTTCCTTCAGGTTTTTTATATTAAAGGGAAATTAATTAACCCCAGGGTGGGTTAATCAACCCCAGCAGGGTCTTAATGATTCCCTGTGGGTGTTAATTAACCCTGCAGACCCCTCATTAGTTATTAGGGTGCTAATTAGTATAATTAATGAGCTTCCAGTCTTATTATTTTCCTTGTTTGTTTTCTCTTTTGTCTCCTTTTTTTTGTATTAAGTGTGGGTTAATTAAGTCCAGGATGAGTTAATTAAATCTAGGAGCATCTTAATTGTTTCTTGGGAGTGTTAATTGATCTTGTAGATCCTTAATTAATTAATGGAGTGCTAATTATCAGAGTTAATGATCCCCCAACCTCCTTATTTTTCATTTAAATGTTCTTTTTCCTTCATTTTTTTTATGTTAAAGGGGGATTAATTAACCCCAGGGTGGGTTAATCAACCCCAGCAGGGTCTTAACGAACCCCTGGGGGTGTTAATGAACCCCTGAAGTCCTTAATTAGCTTAATTAACCCCCTTTTAATTAGCCATGGCCGAGGACATCAAGACCAAGCTGGCCCGGTACAAAACGGCCCCGTTCGACAGCAGATTCCCCAACCAGAACCAGACCAAGAACTGCTGGCAAAACTCCGTGGGTGAGGCCCCAAAATCCCCCAAAATCACCCCAAAAATAACCCTGGGACCCCAAAATATCCCTGGGATCCCAAAAATACCCAAAAATCCAAAAAAAAACCCAAAAAAACCCCCAAAATTCACCCCCAAGAGCCCCTTCCCCAACCAGAACCAGACCAAGAACTGCTGGCAAAACTACCTGGGTGAGACCCCAAAATCCCCCAAAATCACCCCAAAAATACCCCAAAAACACCCCAAAACACCCCAAAAATATTCTTGGGATCCCAAAATATCCCTGGGACCCCAAAAATACCCAAAAAACCCCCAAAAAAACCAAAAAAAACCCCCAAAATCCACCCCCAAGAGCCCCTTCCCCAACCAGAACCAGCCCAAGAACTGCTGGCAAAACTACCTGGGTGAGGCCCCAAAATCCCCCAAAATCACCCCAAAAATAATTCTGGGACCCCAAAATATCCCTGGGACCCCAAAAATACCCAAAAATCCAAAAAAACCAAAAAAACCCCAAAATTCACCCCCAAGAGCCCCTTCCCCAACCAGAACCAGCCCAAGAACTGCTGGTAAAACTCCCTGGGTGAGACCCCAAAATCCCCCAAAATCACCCCAAAAATAATCCTGGGACCCCAAAATATCCCTGGGACCACAAAAATACCCAAAAAAACCAAAAAAACCCAAAATCCCCCCCAAAATCCACCCCAAGAGCCCCTTCCCCAGCCAGAACCAGCCCAAGAACTGCTGGTAAAACTCCCTGGGTGAGACCCCAAAATCCCCCAAAATCACCCCAAAAATAATCCTGGGACCCCAAAATATCCCTGGGACCCCAAAAATATCCAAAAATCCAAAAAAAAACCCAAAAAAACCCCCCCAAAATTCACCCCCAAGAGCCCCTTCCCCAACCAGAACCAGCCCAAGAACTGCTGGCAAAACTCCTGGGTGAGACCCCAAAATCCCCCAAAATCACCCCAAAAATACCCCTCGGGGGGTGGGAACCCAAAAATACCCAAAAATACCCAAAACCCCCCAAAAAAAACCCCAAAATTCACCCCCAAGAGCCCCTTCCCCAACCAGAACCAGCCCAAGAACTGCTGGCAAAACTCCCTGGGTGAGACCCCAAAATCACCCCAAAAATAACCCTGGGACCCCAAAATATTCCTGGGACCCGAAAAAAACCCAAAACCCCCCAAAAAAACCCCAAAAAAACCCCAAAAAAAACCCCAAAATCCACCCCCAAGAGCCCCTTCCCCAACCAGAACCAGCCCAAGAACTGCTGGCAAAACTCTCTGGGTGAGACCCCAAAATCCCCCAAAATTACCCCAAAAATAATCCTGGGGGGGTGGGAAAAATTTGGGACCCAAAAACCCCCCAAAAAAACCCCAAAAAACCCCAAAAAAAACCCCAAAAAAAACCCCAAAATTCACCCCCAAGAGCCCCTTCCCCAACCAGAACCAGCCCAAGAACTGCTGGCAAAACTCCCTGGGTGAGGCCCCAAAATCCCCCAAAATCACCCCAAAACACCCCAAAATCCCCCAAAATCACCCCAAAAATACCCTAAAATCACCCCAAAAATACTCCTGAGACCCCAAAATATTCCTGGGACCCCAAAAATACCCAAAAAAACCAAAAAAACCCCCCAAAAATCCACCCCGAGACCCCCCAAGAGCCCCTTCCCCAACCAGAACCAGCCCAAGAACTGTTGGCAAAACTCCCTGGGTGAGGCCCCAAAATCCCCCAAAATCACCCCAAAAATACCGTAAAAACAACCAAAAATATTCTTGGGATCCCAAAACATCCCTGGGACCCCAAAAATACCCAAAAATCCCAAAAAAAACCCAAAAAACCTCAAAAAAACCCCCAAAAAAACCCCGAAAATCCACCCCAGGACCCCCCAAGAGCCCCTTCCCCAACCAGAACCAGCCTGAGAACTGCTGGCAAAACTCCCTGGGTGAGACCCCAAAATCACCCAAAATCACCCCAAAAATAACCCTGGGGGGTGGGAAAAATCTGGGACCCAAAAAACCCAAAAAAACCCCCAAAACCCCCCAAAATCTACCCGGACCCCCAAGAGCCCCTTCCCCAACCAGAACCAGCCCAAGAACTGCTGGCAAAACTCCCTGGGTGAGGCCCCAAAATCCCCCCAAAAATACCCTAAAATACCCCAAAAATATTCTTGGGATCCCAAAATATTCTTGGGACCCCAAAAATACCCAAAAATCAAAAAGAAAAACCAAAAAACCCCCCCAAAATTCACCCCCAAGAGCCCCTTCCCCAACCAGAACCAGCCCGAGAACTGCTGGCAAAACTCCCTGGGTGAGACCCCAAAATCCCCTAAAATCACCCCAAAAATACCCTAAAACACCTCAAAAATATTCTTGGGATCCCAAAATATCCCTGGGACCCCAAAAATACCCAAAAAAAACCCAAAATCCCCCCCAAAATCCACCCCGGGACCCCCCAAGAGCCCCTTCCCCAACCAGAACCAGCCCGAGAACTGCTGGCAAAACTACCTGGGTGAGGCCCCAAAATCCCCCAAAATCACCCCAAAAACACCCTAAAATCACCCCAAAAATAATCCTGGGATCCCAAAATATCCCTGGGACCCCAAAAATACCCAAAAAAAACCCAAAACACCCCAAAAATAACCCTGGGGGGGTGGGAACCCAAAAAAACCCCAAAACCCCCCAAAAAAACCCCCCAAAATTCACCCCCAAGAGCCCCTTCCCCAACCAGAACCAGCCCGAGAACTGCTGGCAAAACTCCGTGGGTGAGACCCCAAAATCCC